>NC_045549.1:19004328-19099328 GCF_009769535.1 Thamnophis elegans | reverse complement strand
TTGGGACCATAATCAACATCACAGTGTGTGCTCTTCTGGAAGCCCCACGCAAGTCCAGAGAGCCATGTTTTTACTCCTTCCCAAAAAGCGGGAGAGTGCCTTTGGGGTGGGGTGGGGGAGAATGTCCCACACAAGGCAGGGGCAACTGAAAAGACAGCTCTCTAATATCTAATCTAGCATAATCTTGGTTTGACTTGGTGTATAGTGTAGATTTGGTTATTGTTACTTAATCTAACCACTTTAAATAAACTATGGTTTAGGGTGATGAGTGAACTCAGTCTTCTGCAAAACAAATAGACTACCTGTATAGAATCTGCCTTTTGAGATACTAGAACAGGGGTCAGCAACCTGCGGCTCTGGAGCCGCATGTGGTCCTTTCATCCCTCTGCTGCGGCTCCCTGTTGCTCAAAATATGTGTCACAGTCACCAATGTGAGACACTCACCAGCATGTGATTTACTGAGCTTTTCAACCCCCGATAGGTTTTGTGGCTCCGGGTCTTTTCTTTTCTCTAGGAAACAAATCCAAATTGCTCTTTGAGTGTTTAAGGTTGCCAATCCCTGTGCTAGAAGAACATGTCTTCCCTTTGCATTCTTGTAATGCCACGTAATGGAGTGAGCTCCCGTTACTTGTCCCAACAACTGCCAACCTAGCAGTTGAAAGCACGTAAAAAATGCAAGTAGAAAAATAGGAGCCACCTTTGGTGGGAAGGTAACAGTGTTCCATGTGCCTTCGGCATTTAGTCATGCTGGCCATATGACCACAGAGACGTCTTTGGACAGCTGGTTCCTTGGCTTAGAAACTGAGATGAGCACCGCCCCTAGAATCAGGAACGACTAGCACGCATGTGCAGGAGGACCTTTATCTTTTATTCAGTATTGTAAAGATAACCTTCAAGCCTTCCATTTTTTGTGTGCCTGCTCATTTCAATTCCCTAAGAGTCTAATCTCTACAAATTGCCTACACTGAATTTTCAGATACATTTTTAGATAGGATACTTTATTTGTCATAGCCGCAGGCTGTAATAGCAATATGCAAGGATGCTAGAACACATGCCAACAATATTCTCTTAATGTGTTGTATTAATGTTCCAGTGGTATATGGTATATTTTATTAATTGTATAAATAAGCAAATCATTTTTCCCCTCAAAAGAAAAATCTGAGGTAGCAATCCTGCAGAAGTAAGACCACTGAATTTTTTAATATGCCCTGAGCATGCATCACGTACAGATATAAATGGTCACATAAACAATATTATCTTCAGCCTGACCATTTCTACCAATGTGTTACCAACTCTGTATTTTGCAATATACAGTGATAAATTTCCTTAAGGCGGGTGGGCTTTCCAGAGCACCATACCAGAACGGTACCTGGCGCTCCCAGCAGGCACCAGTATGCCTGTACCAGGGTGTACTGGCCATAACCCACCACTGCAGCAGAGTTTTCTTAAGCCAGACAAAGATGTTGGTCTGATGAATGCTTTTAACAATAAAGGACTCGTTTCTTGGGTAGGTGGGTATAGGATAAGACAGAGCACAATAAAAAAATGCAATACAGTAGAAATTTATCAATACCCTACATTGAAAAATATAGGTGTTGATATTATACTGGTCATGTATTTTCTCTATCAAATGCTTTAGGTATCCTTAAAGGAATGGTGGTAAAAAGGTTGCAACACAAAAGTATGAGACTATGAGCAGCCTTCAAAGTCTGTTCTTCACCTGGAATAGAATCTGGAATCAAAAAAATGAAAAGTCGCATTTCCTCATTACACAATGACATTTTATCTGGTAGCTACCGGTACTTGGTTTAGTTATTTGCTGGGAAACTGACTTAGCTAGCCAGAGCTGAGAGGGAATGCAGAGAGGGAATAAATAGGCTAATTGAAGGAAGCAGCATCCAAATTGAATGAAGATAGATGATAGATAGATAGATAGATAGATGATAGATAGATAGATAGATAGATAGATAGATAGATGATAGATAGATAGATAGATAGATAGATAGATAGATAGATAGATAGATAGATAGATAGATAGATGATAGGTAGGTAGGTAGGTAGATGATAGATAGATGATAGATGATAGTCAGATGATAGATAGATGATAGATAGATGATAGATAGATAAATAGATAGATGATAGATGATAGATAGATAAATAGATAGATAGATAGATAGATAGATAGATAGATAGATAGATAGAAAGATAGAAAGAGAGAAAGATAGATAGATAGATAGATAGATAGATAGATAGATAGATAGATAGATAGATAGATAGATAGATAGATAGATAGATAGATGATAGAGGGGATAGTGAGTGAATGAGTGAGTGAGTGAGTATGTATGGAGTGTATGTATGAAATGGGTATGTAGATCATATTTCAAAATATGATCTACAGTAGTTTCATATATCTAGAAGCATGTAAACAAGGGTGGGAGTTTGATTATATAGTTAGTTGTGCCTACCATCTTGGTTTTTTTGCAAACACTTGGTTGGACATGACCCCAAAATATGTCATGTAATGGAGAGAGAGCGGGAGGGAGGGAGGGAGGGAGGGAGGGAGAGAGGGGGGGAGAGAGAACTAACATAGTTGCATAATTGTTTCCTTATCAATTAGCCCCAGACAGTTGTTCCAAAGGCCAGGAAAATGACACCGTTTTACCATTCGTGGTTTAAAGACCTTATATATCAATATGGCACCATTTTCAAAAACAGTTTTCATGGTGCAGTTTAAATTCTTACTCCAACCTTCCTCCAAGATCCAGAACATGACTTACTGTAGCAGATCCTATAAGAGGATTGTTGACATTTTTTCACCTCCCCTGCCCCTATCACTCTGAAAAAGTGTAAAATATTAATTATTCCCTTCTTCAGAGTTGAAGTGTTCTTGTTTATTTTGGTTTTCCCATCCTTTGTTCACCTTTACTCTAGAGTAAGAGTACATTTATTTATGCTACTGTAGGCCCTGAAAAATAGAAGCAGTGGCAAAGGGGAAATGTTCACAATCCTTGAACCTTTTCATCTCAATTTGATTAGTGGACCATGGGGATCAGTTGATTAGAATGCTGAGTTGACAATCTGTAAGCTCACATTGAAACCTAAATGCTATTCTGTGATGGAGTGAGCTCCCATCATTCGCTCCAGCTCCAGCTCACTTTGCATTTTAAAAGTGTGTAAATATGAGTAGATAAATAGGTACCATTTTGTTGGGCACATTAATGAGGACATGAAAGGACCAGCAACCACTGGGCTATGGTGATGTCACCAACTAATCTTTTCCATCCAGAACTGCCTTCTGATACGAAATCATGTTTGAATAGGAAATTGAAGAGTAAAGAAATAAAATTAGTATACTATGGCAGGTTAATTAAAACTTCCTAGTGGTCTTCCTTCCATACACCACGCCACACTAACTGGTGGCAAAAATCCAATAAAGACAAAATTCTAAGTAGAAGTATGTGTGCATATCTGTAGAACACTTCTTGATATTTTAAGTTTGGTAACCAGCTTAGTTCTGCACATATTATAAGAGGACCAGCAAAATGAAAACACCATGAAATGCCGTTCTTCAGCATCAAGAGATAAGAAAGGAGTAAGTTATGGACATTTGTAGTATAACTCTTTGATAAAATATATCCTGGATTCTCCAACAAATTTTAAGGAGAAAAAGATGCAAATTTAATGAGGTACAAGCTGAAGACTGAGATAATATTAGTGCCATTATGAAGTATATAGTTTAGGAGTTCTAGGAGCAATTTTGATAATTAATATCAGGTCCATGTCTGTGTCTCTGCAGCTGGAATTTGGACTTCAGCCTCTAAATGATCTGAGGTAGTTATATTTCACTGAAACTGTGAAGGTTTTTGTCTAGAAAAAGTGAGTTTCATTCCATGAAACAACCAAAGATAAAATTCCATCAGTTCACTTCCATGGAACTGTGAAAGAAGATTTTGGTTTCCATTAAAAATATGAAAAGCATAAATGTGAGATTCAACTCAGTGGCGGGATTCAAAAATTGTTACTATCAGTACTGTGGGCATGGCGTGGTGGGCATGGCAAGGGAAGGATACTGTAAAATCTCCATTCCCTCCCCACTCCAGGGGAAGGTTACTGCAAAATCCCCATTCCCTCCCGATCAGCTGGGACTCGGGAGGCAGAAATAGATAGGGGCGGGGCCAGTGGTGGGATTCAGCCAGTTCGCACCTGTTCGGGAGAACCGGTTGTTAACTTTCTAAGCAGTTCGGAGAACTGGTTGTTGGAAGAAATCCCATTTTGTTTTTTCCCACTTTACAGGGCTAATCCTGTAAGGAAGGCAGGAAGGAAACATTCTGGTGTTGTTTCTAGCCTAATATTTATTGCCCTGCTTACAGAAACTGTCTCTCCAGTGTAAACCCTTATTACATTGTAACAGCTAAGGCAAAGCACCCATCGGCATGAGTGACGTTGAGTTGACCATGCTCACCCAGTCACATGAACATTGAGCCCCGCCTACCCAGTTGGTCATTAGGGCAGAGAACCGGTTGTTAAATTATTTGAATCCCACCACTGGGTGGGGCCAGTCAAAGGTGGTGTTTACCGGTTCTCTGAGCTACTCAAGATTTCTGCTACCAGTTCTTTAGAACTGGTCAGAACCTGCTGAATGCCGCCTCTGATTCAACTATAATCAAGATTCACTGATTAAAAAGTGAGGCAAATCAACATTTATTTCAGTTGACTCACCCATCTGTGTTACAGCTTCTAGTGATATTGTGTTGATTTTTTTACCCTTCAAGTTCTCGCTTCCTCTTCTAAAGGTTCCACCTACGGTAGCATAAAATTCAAAGCTACAGCAGGTCCCAGAAGAACATATCCATGCCACAGAATATCTGACAGAAGGCTGAATATTTCAGGCTCTTTGTACGGCAGCAAACCACAACTTGTGCTTTTTAAATTTAACATTCCAAGCAGTTCCCATTTTTGGCCTTAAGACAGCTGAGCTGAGGAGGACAATGCAGGCTGCGCTCTCCCCAACTTTATTGCTTAGGAGCATAAGTGCTTACTGGTTCTGGAACAGAACCAAACCTGAGCTCACCGATGCACTAACTGGCAGTCAAGAATTAATGTTTAATAAAGAGCAGGTCAACCATGACTGGCTTTAATTGCAGGAGGGTCTGACTCAGATAATTTAAGAGCAGGACGTTTTATTTTCTCCAGTCCTGCTTGATGTCATTTTACAAACATCCGTGTTTGGATGCTTAAAGAGAAAAGAAAACATTTGACCCGGATCCTTCAGAGAACTTATTACTGGTAACAGCACAGAGTATTCAGAAAGGCTATTCACCTTTTCAGCCATGAGTCACTCCAAGGGAGAGCTATGAGCGCACCGTCTGCTTCTAAACTGGCAAGGAAAACGAGGCCTTCAGAGGAAGCCGTGGTGACCCAATCTTAAGAAATCAGACCTTCCACAATGAAACTGATCTATGGTAGCACACTCTTTCTGCCTCTGAAGACAACCTGAAAAACTTCAAGTAATGCAGAATGTGAATGCTTGAGTTGGGTAATCTTATCAGTTATATCGATTGGTCTTTTTCCAGGCGACTTCAGAGTGCTAAATGCTTTCTCATTAGAAACAAAGGAAAATAATTTGTCACCCTGGCAGACTTGGTTTTCTATGTACAATCAGATTTTCTTTTTGAATAGAAGAATAGCATTTGAGGGGGGGCGTTTATGACTAGGGCAATGATGGCTAACCTTTTGCGAACCAAGTGCCCAAAGCGCCCGCGTGTGCATGTGAATGCACACACGTGTGCCTGTACCCAAAATGCAATGTGTGTGTGTGGCCCACATGCATGCACCCCTGTGCATGTATGCACGGCCCCTGTATGAACCCCGCCTCTGTGCAGCTGCACATGGTCCTCCCCTATGTCCCTCCATGCATCCACATGTGGTCCCCCATATGCAGGCCCCGTGCTTCGAGCATGCACCCCATATGTGTCCCACTCCCTGTGCATGCGCACGCTCCCCCCACATGACCCTCCTCCCATGCATGTACGAGCTCTTCACATACATCCTCTGTGCATGTGCATAATTCCCCCCTACATGCGCCCTACCTGCACACATGTGTTGCAGAGACCCAAAGACCAGCTGGCCCACCGGAGCCACATGCACATATGCAGCAGAGCTGAGTTAGGGTGACAGTTCACGTGCCCACAAAGAGGGCACTGCATGCCACCTTTGGCACATGTGCCATAGATTCGCCATCACGGGACTAGGGTATAAACCAGAACTCCTCGTGCTTCCTTGCACTCGGCCTCAGATCCAATCTTCATTGCATTCAGCTCAATGTATTGTTGGGAGAAATACCCATCTGGTTCAATTTCAAGCCAGGAGAAAGACACTGGAAGCATGGAGGTTGATTGAAAAGATGGTTTAATGATGGAGCAGAACCACATGGGTTTGTGGTTCTGGGCAGCTCACCACATGGAGTTGAGAGTGAGGGGCTTGTATACCTTCGCTTGGACTTTGCACTTGAACTTCCTGTTTCTGTGCAAGAACATCTATTCTATTGGCTGGCTCTATAGATTGTCTGAGATAAGTTTGGTTGAAGCCTGGCCAGGGGGGTGATGCAATGTCCCCAGGAGATTGTGCAAATGTGGTGAGCAAATGTGGTGTGATGGTACAGTGTTAATACTATTAGGGGTCATGTCTTAATCCCATCATCCTGGAGCTGGAGGTCTTTTGTTTTGTAGATAGGTTGGCCCAATCTTCCTCAATGGCACAAAATATCTGCTGTATATAAGAAAGATGGGGACTATTAAGAGTGAGTCTGCTTGCTGCCTCTAAAAAAAATATGTTTCCAGGGAAATATAAGATTCTGAGTTTTTAATATTTCTTAAAATATTTCATTCTTGGGGCTGGTGCTAACTTTCTACAGTATGAAAGACAAATTGTGAGAGACAATATATATCCTATATATCCTAACCACTGGTATAATCCTGGATGCTTCGCTAACCTGCTGAGTCTAGAATTCACAAGCCCAGTTGTTTTGTGGGATTTATTCTGTGGATTCAGCCTTTATTGTCCAGAAAAGTATGCTCCATACTGGCATCTATTGAAATACTGTCAAAAACAGGAAAAGACAACATTTTGACCAGGAGCAAAATGGTCTAAAAAATATGTCTGTTGGGTTATGCCCTGCTTCAATAACTGTGTTCAAAAAAAAAATTATTTTAATTGAAAATAGATAGAAGTGTTGCAGTGCAAAATGCCAATATAAAGAATCCTTTTACAATCCATGCCTCTGGGTTCATGGGTATAATTATAAGATTAAAGGGGGGGATGTGGCTATTTTAAATTATATCACTCTTAAGAATAAAATGGGAGTCCATGTTTGGGTAGCAAAGATCTATATGATAGCCCAAATTGATAAAGATGTTTGTGTTTATATTTTGGTTACTCTTTTTTAAAAAAAAACAAACTCAGTTATGGTTGGTTATCTTACACAAAATATTTTCCATATGAGTGAAAAATAGAAAAAAGTTTAATAAGTGAAGTTGATAAAGTTTTCTCTAATGAAATTGATTAAAAAAAATTAAAAACCTGAAAATAACAAAACACAATAGATGAGCAGCCACAAGGGTGCTAACATAAGATAAAGAAAAGGTTCCACTCACACATATGTGCTAGTCGTTCCTGACTCTAGGAGGCAGTGGTCATCTCCATTTCAAAGCCAAAGACCCAGTGCTGTCCAAAGACGTCTCCGTGGTCATGTGGCCGGCATGACTAAATTCCGAAGGCGCACCAAACACTGTTACCTTCCCATCAAAGTGGTCCCTATTTTTCTACTTGCATTTTTACATGCTCTCAAACTGCTAGGTTGGCAGAAGCTGGGACGTAACGGGAGTTCATTCCGTTATGCAGCAATAGGGATTTGAACTGCAGAACTGCCGACCTTTTGATCGACAAGCCACCGTCTTAGCCACTCAGCCCTTTGAGCCACCCTTGTGCTAACATTGAGTGTCCCTAGTTTGACTTTAACCATAAGCAACCTGTGGTTTAGAATCCAAAAGGGATTTACCTTTTTAAATATGCATTTTCAGTAATTAGCATATTGAGGTGTGTTGTTTCTGAATACCCTAAACCTGATTTTACAAATTAGGCACAGATTTATTGGAAGAGGAGAGGGGATGCAGATTGCTTAAAAAGCTGTATACACCCATAAGTAAGTGTAATAATAATTTTCAGTCTACAAATAGTATACATTTGACATTTTTATTTTAAAAAGTATTATTCTGGAGTTTTGGATTTCAGATCTCGGCTTTCAGGGAGACTTATGGCAGATGTCAATGGAATGAGGATGAAGCTTTAAATCACATAATGCTTGCCTGAAGATATCTGCCTGGGCTCTGGAAAGTGAGAAAGGCAGAAAACTTGCTGTGATGTGCTAAAAACAAAACAAGACAATGGACAAATATGGCAGGAAAATGCAAATTAGCATCACCTACTTGCATTGTCACAGCATTGTCACATGATGTATCACAACATTTCCCCCTTCGCAAAAGCGGGCATGGGCGTGGCCAGTGCATGATGCATCAAGCCAGTGATGGGTTCCGGATCCCGTTCCAACCGGCACAGCATGCGCATGCGTCTTAGCACCTCTGTGATCCTCTGTGATGCTCCAGCTGCTCATTGGAGCTTCACGCAGGTGCTGTATGCGCCGTGTGCATGCGCGGAAGAGCCAAACACTTAAAAGACCAGTAAGGAGCTCAGGCAGGCGGGCCCTCCAGAGCACTGTACCAGAACGGTATCCGGTGCTCCAGGCAGGCTTCGGTACACCCATACCGGGGCGTACCGCCTGCAACCCACCACTGCATCCAGCCCATGGGCCGCAAGTTTGACAGCCCTGACCTACACTGTATTACTACTGTTCAATGATCTCCATAAAGTCATATGCCCTGATAAACACCAAGCATTTGACAGCCTTAATAAGAATGAAAATTATTTTCACAATTTTCTGCCTCCCAATTGTTTTCAGCCAATATAAATTTATGGCTGGAGCAGGAAAAAAAGGTTATTCAGAAAGTGGGAAGATTACGGGTGTTGCAAAACTGCATTTTAGTAGAGAAATACAATTCTTCGCTTTCCCTTCAGTTTAATTTACTCCTAATTTTCTAAAATTTCCCTTTATACTCTGCTCTTCAACTTGTCCTTCTAATCCAGGGCTTTCAAACTCCCAGATGTGTCACGCACTGGCCACGCCCACACCCAGTTTAGCAAAGGAAGAAAAAGTCCCAATACATCATGTGATACCACTGTGACGATGTGAGTTTGACACCCCTATTCTAATCTCTGTTGCACTAAAGGTGTAACTTCCCCATTTTTTAAAAAAAAATTACACATATATACATCAATATATAGTTGGAATTTATAAAGATGTTTATTTAACTACGTAGCTAGTTTGATGGAAGTTTATTTAAATGTAAAATTAAATAATTAACCAGAATCAAATCATTCCTCCTTTGGCTCAGTATTTTTACTTGATAATACACATACTTTTAGAAAGTGTTGTTTAGATAATACACATAATTTTAGCAAGACTTAACATGCATTTGCATGTTAACAGACTGATCTTGATATATGCAAGCAATATCCCTAGCCACCCTGGAATTCTTATACGTGTATAATTGTCTTTTTATAATAATACTTTTTATGTTTGCTTTTCCAAAATTGAAAAGCATACAGGATTTTCTTTTTTTAGTTTTCAGTGCTTCTGTTTTGGAAAATATAGATATTCCCCAATTAGATTTGGTCATATTCTCTTGCCTTCTTGCATATTTGGGGTACCTTATTTTCATTTAGTTGCTATACATTCTGTGACTTAAACAAAGCTCTTTTGGCAGTAAAAGTATCCAGATGGATAGTCCCATATGCTTCTATATTTGAAAATTATCACTATGTAATAGTATACAAACAATGCATATGTGGTGCCTTTATGAAAAAGTGCAAAACAAAAAAGTGAACATTTTGTATCTATGTTAAAGCACTTTGTAGCTTCCTGAAATGGAGTTTCTGAAACTATGAAATATAGCACTCAAAAGTATACCTTGTATGGTAATAAATCTAATGGACTTCTACAAAATATTTTTTAAAGTCTCTCTTACTTATGAACATGGCTTAGACCAGGGATGACTAACTTTTTTCTAAAGGTGCGCCAAAATTATGTACAATACTGCATTTGTGTTTCCCACCCATCTGTGCATGCACGCATGACCCCCCCCCATGCATGCATGCATGCATAACCCCATACACACATGGGGGGAGTTTTCACCCCCACTGGTGAAGCCTGAAGCCTGGGAAGGGTGGAAACTGATCATTTCCGAACTTTCAAGTTTCAGGAAAGCCTCCAGAGCTTAGGGGCGGCAAAAATCGGGCCCAACTGGCCAAGCGGAGTTTGTAAACGATCCATTTCTGCCTTCTGGAGGGCGTCCGGGGGGGGCAGGGGACACCATTTTCACCCTCCCCAGGCTTCAGGAAAGTCTATGGACCCTGGGGAGGGTGAAAAACAGGCCCAACAGGACAGTGGTGGCATTCAAATAATTTAACAACTGGTTCTCTGCCCTTATGACTAGCTGGGTAAGCGTGGCTCAGTGGTCGTGACCTGGTGGGTGTGGCCAATGCAACATCACTCATGTCAATGGGCACTTCACCTTAGTTGTTGCGATGTAATAAGGTTAACCGGAGAGGCAGTTTCTGTAAGCAGGGCAATAAAGATTAGGCTACAAACAACACCAGATTGCTTCCTTCCTGCCTCCCTTACAGGATTAGCCCTGTAAAGTGGAAAAAAACCAAATGAGATTTCCTCCAACAACCGGTTCTCCGAACTGCTTAGAAAGTTAACAACCGGTTCTCCCGAATAGGTGCGAACTGGCTGAAACCCACCACTGCAACAGGACAACCAGAAGTTGATCTGTTGGGCCTGTTTTTTGCCCTCCCCAGGCGCCAGAGACTTTCCTGAAGCCTGAAGAGGGTGAAAAATGGCCCAATAGCCCAACCGGAAGTGCAGGATCGAACTTCCAGTTGGCCCATCGGGTCTGTTTTTCACCCGCTCTAGGCTCCGGAGACTTTCCTGAAGCCTGGGGAGGGCAAAAATAGCCTGCCCCAGCCTCTGGAAAGCCGTAAATCAGGTGGCCGGTGCACGCATGCGCACCAGAGCTGATAGCTGCCATGCTGTCAAATATGGCTGCGCATGCCACCTGTAGCACACATGCCATAGGTTCGCCATCATGGGCTTAGACAGAATCAATGTCATATTCAGATCTGCAAATAAAAGGATGTGCCTCAGGTCCCAATTCCCTTCCTCTTTCATTACTTTCGAGATCTGATTCAATGTTGCCCTCTTTTATTTGCAATTCTCTACTGTGCTCATTTCATGGTTTAGCTATCTGTATCTTTGGCTGTACAAATTGTTCCTCTGCACCGGTCACCATTGGGTCACCAAAGTTGTTCTCCCAGTGTTTCTGCCATATGGTGCTGCTTTCTTCATGTCCTCTGGCTTGTCAGCTTGGCATCTACTTTGACATCTCAACAAACAATGCAAACACAAACCAAAACAAAACCCTTTCTTGCTCTTGCATTAATTTCATGCACCCTCAGCAATTATTTATTATTTAGCACATCAACTGTGTAACTAAGTGTTATAAATCATCCAGTCCCATAACTGGATTAGAGTATGTTATGTTTTGGGTACGATGTTATGATGATGAAATGCCAGCTAGAAAGTCATAATAATTTGTCAAAATACTCTGTCTTACTAGAGTGCAAGATATACTATTGACATGCCATAAATCACAGTGGAATGCCTCATATGCCAGCAAAACAATTTCATCAATGAATGCCACCAAAGTATTCTAGTCTTTCTAGAGCTGAACAAAAACTGAACGTTGCTAGAGAAAAAGACGTACAAACCTTTCAATCCATAGCTTCTTTACTCATCCATGCCTCAAGTTTGTATTAATTCCATCTAAGATTTACTATCTGCTCTTTCTCAGGGATGGGGTGGCAGGAAATACAGTACCAGTACCACATCAAAGAGAATCTTGTCAACATAGCAATTGCAACAGTTAGAGCACTTAAACTTATATATCAATTCACGGTGCTTTACAGCCGGTTTGCCACTTCGGGACAACCGGTTGTTAACGTTCTGAGCAGTTTGGTGAACTGGTTGTTGGAAGAAATCATTAGGGCAGAGAATCAGTTGTTAAATTATTTGAATCCCACCACTGTTTACAGCCCTCTCTCAGCGATTTATAGAGTCAGCATATTGCCCCTAACAATCTGGCTCGTCATTTCACCAAACCTTGGGAGAATGGAAGGCTGAGTCAACCTTGAGCCAATGAGACATGAACTGACAAACTGCTGGCAGCCGGCAGTCAACAGAATTAGCCTGCAATACTGTATTCTAACCACTGTGCCACTATGGTTGTCCATCACCATGATACATCTTAGAATATAGCATAACTTGTCTCTGGTAGCATATTGTCATGATGACATCCTCTAAATCACTTTTACTTAAACATTAGGCTATATTTATAAGCACATAAATGTCGGTAATACTTTTCTGCATGTTCATGTCATGGTAATTTATTTTCCATTTGACATGCAGCCAGATTTTTGATCTTTTTGATGTTAGGCCTTAGCACACATTTGCTTCTTCAAAATCCATGCATTTCACATTTCCATCACGTGCTAAATATCAGAAGCAGAAGAAGCATTTGAACTCTTTTTAATGCTATTTTTCTTTAGTGAGTGTGGTGGGGGGGAGTCTTCCGTGATAGGTCACAAGGAAGAAAATTTTGTTAACGGTATGAACTTTTAATCGCAAATTTTAAATTACACACTTAATACTAGCATGTGGGAGCACCAAATTGCTTTGGACTCGACTGTAACTAAAAAGATTGAACATTACCTTGAGAACCATTGATTAGAAAGTCTTTGAAATGAGGGCAAAGGTTTGTCGCTGTGTGTCACTGAAATTCAGCATGAAGAATGCAAGTTAATAAGTCTGAAACCAAATTTCGTATCCTACATTTGCAACTTTTCTAATAGTATGAATTTTAAATATGCATCAATGGGTGATGACCAAGCACTAAATTTGTAGCTAATATCACATCACAGTTGGTTGCAAGGCTGCTGATTTTCTTACACTACTAGCAAAGTTAATCATTCCAATGTATTGTCAAGAAAATGGTAAAGAACTATATTGTAATGAAAAATTAAACCAGAGGGATGAAAACTTAATATTTATCCAGGTTTATATGAATTAGATTACCATTAATGCATGACTCTTTGGTAGAAAAGCCAGTGGGTATAGTACTTAAGGCACCAGCCTAGAAGCTGGGTGACTGTGAGTTCTAATCCTAGTATAGGCATGAAGCCCAGTGAGTGAGTTTGGGCCAGTCACTTTTTCTCAGCCCCAGGAAGAAAGGGTGGCAAATAGCAATAGCAATAGCAATAGCAGTTAGACTTATATACCACTTCATAGGGCTTTCAGCCCTCTCTAAGCGGTTTACAGAGTCAGCAACAATCCAGGTCCTCATTTTACCCACCTCGGAAGGATGGAAGGCTGAGTCAACCCTGAGTGAGATTTGAACAGCCAAACTGCAGAACCGCAGTCAGCTGAATTAGCCTGCAGTGCTGCATTTAACCACTGCGCCACCTCACCTCACCAAGAACACTTTGGAGACTTATCAAGGCAATTATGAGCATTCATTTGTAAAGGAGCAGGAGGAGGGGGGAGGAGGAAGAAGGAGAAGGAGGGGAAGGGGAAGAAGGAAAAGAAGAGGAGAGGAAAGGAATTTATAAGTTCCATGTGTGTGTGTGTGTGCATGTATTTTTACCTGTATTGTAAATAGTAGATAACATATTTCTAATCTCCATATTAATGAGGAAGGAAGGTATATATCCTAGCCTTAAGATATTTCAGTATTCCCCTTGTCACTTCTCCGATCAAATATGGGTTATTTTGACATAACACTAAGGAAATGAGTAAGCACTTCGACATAAACTATCCAATGAATACTGACTTATGGAAAACAATCTGAAATGAACCATATAAAGAGAAATGGGTAAATCTGTTCAATTCATTTTTAACAGGTTCATTCTATCTCATATTCACATCCGTTTAATTTTTTTTTTAAAAAGTCTGCATTAATGTCAATAAGCACTATTGTGTTTCTATGTGTGCCTAATGACCAATGTACATGTTTTAGACAATTACCCTAATATAGACATGAGCTTCAGCACTTTAAGTTTTTGGTGAAGTTCTTTCTGATTCCCAACCCCAGCCTGAAATCTCCAAAATCAATGAATGCTTTTGAAGATTAAAACAAAAGAAATAAAAATGTTAAACAGCTTTGGCTAATCCAATAATAGAACAGCAGAGTTGGACCTTGGAGGTCTTCTAGTCCACCTCCCCTGCTCAAGCAAGGGACAGGGGTGGGCTGCTGGGGGTTCGCAGGGGCTAAGATTCTGTGCAGTTCAGAGAACCCCCCCCCCAAATCGCATTCCTGGCTGGCCCCACCCACCCTATCCCCCCCCCCCAGGAATCCCCACACAGTCATTTTGGATGCAGGAAAGTGCACGCACGGAGGCTCAGGGAGGAAAAAAACGGGCCTACTGGAAGTTCGGGAAGGCCGGAAACAGGCCCGTTTTCATCCTCCCGGAGGCTCAAAGAAAGTGTCTGGAGCCCAGGGAGGACAAAAACGCCCCCCACCCTATCATGGTGCAGAAGACCAACTAGGCCACAGCCACCATGGCCACGCCCACCCAGCAACTGGGCAGAGAACTCCTTGCTAAAAAGTTTGAAGTCCACCCCTGGCAAGAGACCGTCCAGTCTCTCCTCCAACATCTTTGAGTTGTACCAACTTCAATTTCCTTTTTTTTATTAATGATAATATTGACAGGAAATCCTGAGATTTCAGAGAAATCCATGAGTTCTAAAATAAAATAACATCTTGTCACAAGAAAAAAAAAGCCAAGAATTTAAGTGCAGTTTTTATCCTTCTATTGGCTGCCTACCTCTACTCAAATATAAACATCTCTTCATATATTTGAAAGATATATTTGCTGACACTGTCGTATTTTTTTTTCTAAAGGAAATTGCTGAAATAAGTTGCACTTCTGTATATACTATTCTCTAACATATGCACTTATATCATTTTTGAGCTGCAGAATGTTGATACGGAATTTTGGTACATCGCAGTGGTGGGTTCCGTCACCCACATGGACGCAAGCGGCGTGCACGCACATGCATGTGTTGCGCGCATGCATCGTACCTGCCTGCAACGCCTCCGCAAGCCTTCATGATGCTCAAGCTGCTCGGCGGAGTGTCGCGCAGGTGCCGTTCGCACCATGCACCTGCACAGAAGCGCCAAAGGCTTAAAGGACAGGTAAGGAGCTCGGGTGGGTGGGCGGGCCCTCTGGAGTACCGTTCTGGAACAGTACCTGGTGCTCCGGGCAGGCTCCAGTACGCCCGTGCCAGGGCGTACCACCTGTAACCCACCACTGGTACATTGAGATATAACAATATTTTGGGTCCATGGCTTGTTTTCAAATGCAATGCAGGTAAATTTCTTCACTGTCCTTTGCAGGTAGAAATCAGGACTGAAGAATACTTCAAAATGTAAGGATAATTTAGAAGTTATGGCTGTGAAGCATGTCAGGAGTCAGAAGAATAACCACAAACCCAGAAAAACTCAAGGAAATATCAATTGAAAGAGACATCCCTTTTATGTCTATGTAAGATGTTAATTGGCCACCTTAAGTAGAAGGAATCAGTTCAGAAATGGAAAATGATTTAGTGGGAAGATGTCACATACAGTTTGATGGCTCACCACAAGAAACAGAGTTACCCAGTTTTAGCAATGAGGGTATTCTCAATTGGAGAATACCAACAACATTTTATATCTTGTTCTCTCCCATGTTGAAGAGCTACACTGCTGACATATATTGACAAACAATAAATCCAAAATAATTTGCCATTAAAAGTTATGATATTATTTTCATTATGGTAATGAAATACCTGCCAGAAAACAATTCAGAGAGTAGGAAGAATCTAGCAGTTAAAGTTCAACCCTGAACTACATATATTCTGTTCTATTGGAATCTAGCTTTAAAAAAATATTTAAACTCTCTGTGTGTGTCTCCATTCTTACACTTTTAAATTGAAAAGAGGAGAAAAATCACCTGTTGTGGAAAAAAGTTTTATTTATTTTGTTAGATTTTTATCCTGCCGTTATTATTGTGATGAATAATTCAAAATACCGAACATACCTCTTTGTTGTCATAGAAATGGCTTGTAATAGGAATGTAAAGCAAAAGATTGTGAATGTAAAAAAAAATTATTCTATTGCACTGTAAACAGTCAGAATTCACTCCATTTCTTTCTTTCTTTCTCGTCTTTCTTCTTTACCCTTTCTAACTTTTGCTTCTTTTTGCATTTTCACCTTATACTAAACTTTAACAAAACTGTAAAACAACAATCAACAAAGCAGCATACTTCAAGAAGTCTGCCTATAAATATCAAGCCTGCATCTGCAGAAGCCTTTTTGCTTTGAGCTTGAAAAGAATAATTGGGGAAAATGCTGGATGGTCCATAATAAAGAGAGGCATACTTTAAGAATATAGGGGGAACGGTGGCTCAGTGGCTAAGACGTTGAGCTTGTCGATCAGAAAGGCGGTTTCGAATCCCTAGCATCGCGTAACGGAGTGAGCTCCCATTACTTGTCCCAGTTTCTGCCAACCTAGCAATGCGAAAGCATGTAAAAATGCAAGTAGAAAAATAGGAACAACCTTTGGTGGGAAGGTAACAGTGTTTCGTGCACTTTCGGCGTTTAGTCATGCTGGCCACATGACCACGGAGATGTCTTCGGACAGCGCTGGCTCTTCGGTTTTGAAATGGAAATGAGCACCGCCCCCTAGAGTCGAGGACTACTAGTACGTATGTGTGAGGGGAACCTTTACCTTACTTTAAGAATACCATTTTTTGAAGTATTGTCATAGCTGTTTTCTGAAATGCAGAAGCATCATGAGAGCGAGTGAGCCCAGGAGGGTGCCCGAACCTGTAGTAAAAAAAAGTATGCTGTAGTCTTTGAGGGTGGTTTTCCATTCTCTGGTAAGTGTTCAGCTCCTTAAAGACCATGACAACTGACAAAAAGAACCCAAATTAGAGAAAACCCCACCCCTACAACAGTTACTAGTCAATCTCTATAGATGAATACATTAAACTCTGATTAATTTGATCTGGAAGAAAGATTTGTCAAAGAAAAAAAGTCACTTTTTTAGATAAATTGCTCATTGCCACTCATTTTATTACAGACAAATTCATTGTATTGTTCATGAACAGGCAGAGATTACCAGGGAGGTCTTTTTAAGCACCAATATAAAGAAATTTAGATTACATTTTTGCTATATTCAGAACTCGGTTAAAGAGTATCTCCTTAGTTTATAGATAATATGTGAAGAAGAATAAATTGAGCAAGGGTAAATATGAATAGCAGGATGGTTGTAAATAACAATTTGGACAATACAGATGCCAAATCCTTCCCAAAACTAACAATTCAAAACATACATTTTACATAATTACACAGGATCTAGATAGGAAGGGTGAAAATGAATGCAAATCCAGATTTTGTGAGTCATATATAACAATTTGTTAGTAGCTACCAGCAGCTTCTGCTGAGTGATACAGTGGAAGAGAAAGCAACCTTGTCTTCCTTAGTTCTCAATAAAATATATCTGTTTTCCTAGGCTAAATGTCCTTGTCAGAGTAAAATCAAGAGGCAGAATAAAGTTTTAAAAAAACCCCACCAGGAATTCAGATATAATGGTAAGCAACCACTGTATAAAAATGAAGTCACAAAATTGGAAAAGTGAAGAGATCCCTACTGATATGTTAAGAGATGTAAAATAATATGTTAATTGTTATCATATTATGATGAGGAGGATTATTATGCTTAATATTTTTATATTCTTATTAGTAGATACGTTAAGAGAGGGAAATGAACAGGTTTACTATGCTCAATTGTTTAATATTCTATAATTGTAAGATTAGATAATTAATATCAATATAGTGAATGATGTTGTACATTCTGATGGTTATTACACAGAGACATTTGTACCCAGATGGCGCATTGTTTAAGAAAAGATGGAATGTTCATATTAATTTTTAAAAAAAAAAAAAAAAATTATTAAAAAAAAAATGAAGTCCGACGTTTAGCCTAAAATAGTAAGATTTAAGCTGTAGAGATAATATGACAGGATACTGGAATGTAGGTATCCTGAATTGTTTCTGACATATGACTATGCCTCGATCAGAAGCTTTTGTCATCAGAGTTTCTCTGACTAGTCTTCCATTTCATGCATTTCTCAGATAAAAACATAATAAGTAGCTTGCTCATAGTTAGCCCTTTGCTGAAGGCAGAAACTGTGAGGTGGATTCACTACAGAAGTTTCTAAAACTCTATGAGACTCGTAAGCATTCCTAAATCTTTGTCCTGCTCAGACTCAGTTCTTGCTGAACTGATTCTTTCTTCCTTATCATCAGTTCTTTCTCAGATCATACGATAATCTCTCTGTCTCTCTGAGCTGCTACTGTTGCTTCTACTTCTCCTCCTCCTTCCTAAAATAATTCATTCTTGTGATCTCTGATTAGGTTGCTCTTGATACTGTGCAGTCCATTTATAATATTGAATTGAATTTTGCTAATACTTTTTGTTTCGCATAGTTTGGGAAGCGCTGAACGGTTGCAATTGTTACCAGTTGTAAGATGCATGTAGTAGAGTGCTACACTAAATCAGATCTTTCAGTGGGCTCCGCACAATTTTTATTATATTATTATTTATAATTTATATATAAATAACAGCAGACTTATATACTGCCCCATGGTGCTTTACAGCCTTCTCTAACTGGTTTACAAAGTCATTCTATTGTCCCTAACAATCTGGGTCCTCATTTTACCCACCTCAGAAGGATGGAAGGATGGGTCAACTTTGACCAATGAGACTCGAACTGCTGAACTGCTAGCAATCAGATGTAGCCTGCAGTATTGCATTCTAACCACTGCACCACCACAGCTCCTGAAGATGAGGGGTTGCTTAGAAAATGATGAGATGATCTTCATATGGGGATAAGATGAATGGACAAAAGAAGTTTACAGAAATTTATTATGTTGCATTAAATACATTGTGTAGTAAAATTAGTCAATTTCCAAATATCTACTTGGGCTAGTGATCAGCTAGATATATGCTACCTTGGTATCAGGTTTCATTCCTGCATATATTGGCATTCAAGCAGAATGATAATTTTCCATCAAACCCTCAACTGTGCCATTACACTATTGAATGCATAACATGGTAATGCCATATTTATGCATAACTCAGTACTAAAAAATAACATCAGCAAAATACTCAAGAGAATCAGAGGAACTGGAAAGTCCTTATGGATTGAAAGCTACCAAAGCTCTCATATATAGTGTACTGTAAATTTTCAAATGCAAAAATAGGTAGAGGTCTATAGAGGTCCTGCAAGGAGTAAGATAAATATATACTTTCTAAAGCTTTGTGGAAGAATGATTGGCACAATAATTGTTTTCATAACTGAATAGGCTTTTTAGACCAACCAATTCAGAATCTAACTTTTAATCATTGCACCACTGTAGGTGTTTAGTGTTGTGTATTTTTAAAGCTTCCATATAATTCCTCCAATATACAGAAACTGTTCTGCAGAGGAATGGAAGTGCTGTTTAGTGACAGCAATTATAGAACCAAGAGTGAGCAATACCTGAGCAGACACATTTCAGCATTCATAAGAGAATGGATGTGTGGGTGGAAAAAAAATAAGTGCATAGGAAGGACTAGGAAAGAAAGGAGAAAGCAGAGGAGAGGAGCGAAAAAGAGAATTTGCATTGAAAATATATTCTTGGACATTTAAGAAAAATGTCAGTATATGTGTAGGCTGCCTTTGGAAACATTCATTCCTCACAGTCTACAGAGTAATAATTTTCACCAAAGAGAATATTCAGGTGACAGAGCAAGTAATGCTGAGAAAAAAACTCTTTTAAGCTGAAGAGCTATTTCCTCAACCATTAACAGCTCCTTCCCCATGACTAAAATGGATTTCTCGGGAGAGAAATCCAGCAGAATGGGTAGCAATTTCTCTGGAAATTATTTCTCCATCTTCACCTCCCCCCCCTTTCAGAAAACGGCAGATGCACCAGTCATGATACCAAAATTGACTTTTCTGAGAGCAGCCTTTTAGGGCACAAGTCAATATGAAACAGCCAACAGACATAGCAATCACAGAAGCTGACAAATACTATTCAATCCAGCGTCCTTTCACCACTTGATACTGACTAGTTAGAATCAATTAGGGGCCTATGTTTATGTCCATTTCAGCATGTGGAAGCTGCAAGAGGGGAATGTAACTGCAGCAAAGTCATGGCAACAGATAATGGCAGTGATTACAAGGAATATCTACTTTGAGGGAAATCTAGTGTTGTTGTTTCAACCTTATTGTCTATCCCAGTCATAATCAATCTTAATCCTTCTTAAACTGATGTCTGGTTGTTGGAAGAAATACCCATCTGGTTCCATTCCAAGTGGGGAGAAAGACACTGGAAACATGGAGGCTGATTGGAAAGATGGTTTATTGATGAACAGGACCACATGGGTTTGAGGTCCTGGCCAGATGACCACATGGAGTGGAGAGTGAGGGTTATTTATACCCTCTCTGGCCTTTCAACTTGAGCTTCCTATTCCCGTGGCAAGCTATTGGCTGCTGTAGGGGTCATAGCTAACCCTGGATTTCTGAGTCCAGCTTGGTTGAAGCTTGTTGGGTGATGCAGCGTCCCCAGGTGATTTTGCAATGCAGTGAGCCTTGCTGCTAGATAATCCTATTATGTCCTAGAGGGTCATGTCTTAATCCCATCACCCTGGAATGGAAGGTATTTTGTTTTGTAGATAGGCTGGCCCAGTCTTTCTTAATGGGCCCCAAATATCTGCTGAGGGCAGGAAGCTGAAGCTTTGAGTTTTGGTTTTCCTTAAGATTTCTATTTCTCTTTTTGGGGAAATATAATATTCTGCTTTTTTAAATATTTTATTCTTCTAAGAGGGTTGACTTCCCTCGCATCATTAGATCAGATGGCCAAACTTGGACTTTCCAGAAAGGATGTCCAGAATCAGAGGACATTACTGAACAGGTGAGTATTCATTTTTCTCTAGCCTAAAGATTTAAAGATAAAAGTTCCCCTTGCACATATGTGCTAGTTATTCCGGACTCTAGGGGACAGTGCTCATCTCTGCTTCTAAGCCAAAGAGCCAGCACTGTCTGATGACATTTCCTGGTCATGTGGCTGGCATAACTAAATGTTGAAGGCACAGGAACGCTGTTTTTGAACTGCACAAAGCATAAGGATTTTTACTTTGAAGTGTAAGAAAAGTTACTCAGGAAGAAAGAAGAATGTTGAAAGAATCCTTGCTTTAACACTGAAGATGGGAAATAATTCCAGTGTGTTTCGTGATAAAGTATAAAATGTGTTAATAAGACAAAGGTAAAAGCAGAGCTAAACGTTAAAAAGGAACAAGAAAAAATACACAGTAGTAACTGCAGCATGGGAGTATGCAGAAGAGTAGACTAACTGGGCTTTAACATTGAAGCCAAAAGCTCTTGACTCATTTTTTTCTTTCCTTCCCATGAATTGATTATGAGTCTCAGCCCACTCCAAGTTCTCCTTCTGCAGTGCTTGAATTGGTTCAGCCAACCTCCATCACTGGGGTGTCATGAAGTGTATATAATATACACAGCTTTCAAGATTCAGAGTTATCCAAGTGGGATAAATATTATTACTACAATTACGGATGATGGTGGTTTCCATACAAAAGGCTAAATAACAGGTTGTTTAAAAACGAAAAACACACGAATATACTGTTTGGAAACAAGCAAGCCTCTCTTTTAAAAAAAATAGTGTGAACGACTAAGAACATTTATTTCATATTTTCTCTCTTTTTTCCTTTAAAGAAGAGGAGGAGGGAGTCCTTGAAACAAGTGTGCTGCCAAGAAAATTACTTACTGCTTATTCAGTTCTCAGGGAAGCGGGGGGGGGGGGAATTCCATGTCAAATTGCCATCGTGTGGTGAGAGAAAAATGTCAACTGAAGTTCTAATCTTTCAAAACCCAAACTATACTTTGGTGAAAAATGTCTGATTCAACCAATGTAGGGAATCTGGGGGTGTCCAAACACTGCTGAATTATAAGCTGCACCACATTAGTTGGACTGCTGGAAGATGTAAATCAGCAACTTCCAGGAGGCCAGAGGTACCAGGCCCTGGATGGGGTTGAGGTACAGATAAGCAATTTTGCATGTGAATGTAGATGTGTATATGGATGGGAAACCAATTTTTTATATATATTATTTCATGACAACCAAGAGACACACTGTAGGTGATAGTTGTTGTGGCCCACCAGTGGCCAGCGGAGACAGTGAGGAGGTTGAGGAGGAACATGGGCCAGTCATGGAGTCTGGGTAAGGCTCTGAGGAGTGCTGTGCATTGGAGGCAGAGATGGGGCCAGGGCTGTCCAACAGTTATCAGTTGCCTTCGTAGTCAGATCAGTGGGGCAGAAGAACAGCTGGAGCCTGTTCCTGATGTGTGCGTGCACAGAGTTGCCAGGAGAAGGGAACAGCTAAGGAACAAGGGAACTCAGGAATAAAGGCACAGGTGGACAGTGAATGGCCCCTCCCAGAGGGAATAAAGCAGAGCGAAAGGGGAAGAGAGTTTTCAGGAAACAATTGGTTCAATTCATTAGAGTGAAGATCTGTTCCTGACTTCTTGCCAAATAATTGCTGCTACAAAATGGTGTTCGAAAGATATCAGCCTGGCAACTCTCCAAGCCTGATTAAGGTCTGTAGACTTTTTGCCGGGATTTTGCTGGAGGGGAATTCCCTTTAACCTAAATAAAAGGGGTTTTATGGGGATGAGGAATCTGCTTCATGCTTTTGGGAAGCCTAGGTCAGAACAATAGCGGTGTGGTTCCAGGTAAGTTGAAAGGCCAAATTTTCTGAAGCTGTTATCTTACTGATTTGTGAGCCTTTGAGAGCTGTGTGCAATGAAATTTCATTTCAATGGATGCCGATTAGTTTACATTCAAAGTGACAATAAAGTTATTCTAACTTTAAGTCTTATGTTAGACAGAAATTCACCAAATGAAAGAACCAAAATTAAAACATGTAATATTTTGTTTAAATACAGCAACGAGAACTTTTGAATTCTGCTCAACCTGCAGTAAGCTTCATCCCATGTTATTCTATCCTTTCCATTCTGTCCTTCACGGATTCAGTTCACATCAATCAAGATTCATTAAGTTGTTGGTTGTTAGTTATGTTCTCAAATACAAACCTTAGGATGGACCCATCCTGCTTGCAATCTTTTGCAAATACATTTTTTTTTCACCTTGGAGAACTCTTGTTTTTATTTCTTCCCAGAGGCTGGAGCTATTTATAGGGCTATTGAGTTAAAACCAATTATTGTGAAACAATTCCACCTTTTTTTGCCTAGTAGTGCCACTGCATTCCTTAGAACTCTGAATTTTCATCAGCTCAACAATTAAAGTGCCAATCCAGTTACTAAAGGCTTTTTATATCTAGTCTTCATTAGTTCATATTAAGCGATTCATTGGCTTGGTTTTCAGCTCAGTAACTCCTCTCATAAAATCTAGTTAGCCTTGATGGTGATGCCACATTGCAGATGAAACGAATTAATACATCAGCAAAAAATATTTCCTAGCTGACAGTTTTCTGTCCATATTTTATAATTTCACCATATATAAGTAAAACTCACCCACCAGCGTTTTATGTAGAAGATGTGAGAACGAAAAGAAGAAAGATTAAATATTGTTACATTAGAAGATTTTTTTTTTGACATTTTGCTATAGATTTATTTGCCAGGGCAGGTAATACTCAGCAAAAAAAAGTCTCATATTAAGATGGACAGAAACAATATCATAATGACGTTCATTGGGTCAGTTGAAAATATTTTTTTCTTTATATACCGTTATTTGAGGTTGGTTTGTGCATAAAGATAAAGGTTCCCCTCACATATATGTGCTAGTCATTCCTGACTCTAGGAGGAGTTGCTGATCTCCTTTTCAAAGCCGAAGGACCAGCGCTATGCAAACACATATCCGTGGTCATGTGGCTGGCATGACTAAATGCCGAAGGTGCACGGAACGCTTTTATCTTCCCACCAAGGGTGGTGCCTATTTTTTTACTTGCATTTTTTATTGCTAGGGATTCAAACCACTCAACTGCCTACCTTTCTGATCGATAAGCTGAGCGTCTTAGCCACTGAGCCCCCACATCCCTTGGTTTATGCCTACTATCTCTTAAAAGAAAAAATGCCAAATGTTTTCACAAGTTGCATGAATTCATTCAGCAAGCAGGCAGATTTCTACAGTTTCTAACACTGTTGTCAAAATTTGTACTATGATGGTCATTGTATATTTATTGACTTACAAGCTTCACTTTGAACCATCTCCAGTGATGGTTGGGTAGTCCAGGAGACATCCAGGCTGCTGATAAAGAAGCCAATTTAGGTTCACCAGATTTTTTTTAAAAAAATCTTGTTTTCAGTGCAAATAAAGGTTGCATAGTAGAGAACCGAGTTTAGTGAATCCCAAAACAATTAACATTTTAATTGCATTAGGAAGAATATACACAAGACGTCTCAATAAATAGTAAATATATGCCAGGACAATACACTATGATTAAAGAGGGGGAAACCCCTATTATTTTTCAATATCAATTTATTTTAGCTTTTCCTTTAACTTCAAGTATTTTGGTGATATTTAACTATTAATGAAACCATTGTTGAATTGTTAATCTGAAGCTGACATTTGGATGAATGTTTTGATTAGATTTCATTAATGACATCAGTATGAAGATTATATCAGGGAACTGAGTCAATTGCAAATGAGAATTTTCTAAAGTTATTGATGACAATACCCACTACCCTGCCTATTCCTTCAGCCACACTGTTCGAAGAAGATATTTGGGGAAATAATTTAATAGACATTGAAGAGCAATGGAATTATTGGTTGACAGGCTGAAAAAAAATACCGCAATCTTACTGTATATCCACAAATATAGTTTCTAACTGTTATTCATTAAAAATCAATTTTGCAGTTAAAAGAATACATACACATGGTTTCATGTCTTCAAAAGTACTGCTAATTAGAATGATTTCCACAATTCTATTTGTGTATATGTTTATTCTCTCTTATCTGGAAGTAGGAATAACTCAGGAATAAGCAATATGATATCTTCCAAACATTTCGGCTATGATTTCCATAATCACTGACTATGGGCCATATTTACTGGAGCTCATAAGAATTGAGAACTAAAATATCTGGAGGGACTACTTACTTTTAATCTAAGAATTTAGAATAGTATGTGTCAGCAGTCATAAATATGATTCTATTTGCAATGACTAAAAAAGTCATTTTGAGAATTCTGGTTTATAAGGACATGCTCCAAGAACATAATTTTTGGTCAATGGTGGAACTTATAAAGTCTATCATCAAGGTCTAGATTAATAAGAATTAGTCTTTGTGTTTATAATTGTGATGCTATGATAAATTACATTCTTCAGATATTTCAAAAATGCTATCACTTCTACCCTCAGTAATCTTTTCTCAAAACTAAACATTTCCAATATATTCAGTTTCTCTTCTTAGGACTTCATTTTTAATATCCCAGTCATCCTTTTTGTTCATCTTGAACTTCTGAATCCTTTTTCAACTGTGGAGTCCCAATAGTAATACAAATCTCTGAGAAAAACTCCAGGAAAGTACAGTATGTTTGGGGTTTGGGGTTTTGTTTTATTTATTTTTTTCTATAACCACATTACACTATGGGCTCATATTTTGTTAAAAATCAAATGAAATCTCAGATCGTTTTTATTGATATTAATTATAAAACCATGTATCTCCATCCTATATCTGTACATTTAATTTCGGTGTCCTATAGAAATATGATGCATTTTTATTGCTAAATATCATTCTAGTATTTTTTCCACAATTTCTCTAACCATCAAGATAATCTTGAATTTTGTTTTCTTAGGTATTAATTACCTTTCCCCATTTTGTGTTGTCTACAGATTAGCAAAATATTCCACAAGTAAAAATATGTGGGAGCCGCAAGATTTAATTGGCATCTTCTTCAATATTTCACTCCAGTTTGATAAGGAAATACGTTTCAAGCCAGCCATGTATGCCCAATTTTCATCCTTTTTTTAAAAATGTGAGATACAGTATATCATTTTTTAAAATGTTTCACAGAATGGTTTACGACATTCAAGATATATTGCAACTGCAGCATTCTCAAAATTTAATAAGGAAGGTTCTCACAAGCAAACTCTGAGAAAATTAATGTCATTTACAGATTAATTATCATCAACTTTTTATTGATTATTAGTGACCATATTACTAGACCCGGGATGGCAAACCTATGGCATGTGTGCCACAGGTGGCATGTGGCGCCATTTGTTAGGGCACGTGGGGTATTGCCCTGTCAGCGCCAGCGTGCATGCTTGTGCTGACCAGGTGATTTTGGCCTTTTTTTTAAGGCCGTTTTTCGCCCTCCAGAGGTTTCCTTGAAGCTTCCGGAGTGTGAAAAACTGGCCCTATGGGCAAACTGCGAGACCGTCTTCTGCCACATACCTCCCTCAGACCAATAAGATCGCACAAGATGGGCCTGCTCCAGGTGCCGTCAGTGGGACAATGCCGGCTGGCGACGCCTAGGAGTAGGGCCTTCTCTGTTGCCGCTCCGGCCCTATGGAATGAGCTGCCCCCTGAGATCCGGGCCCTACCCACTCTCATGGCCTTTCGCAAAGCCATTAAAACCTGGCTTTTCCGGCAGGTTTGGGACGACCCCTTGATTGAGGTCCAGCCCCCTCCTGATTGGGTGTTTGTTGTGTTTCCCTTTTTAACCTTGTTGTGTCCAACTGTTTTTAATAATTCTTTTTAATTTTTTTCATTTCTGTAAGCCGCCTGGAGTCCTCCGGGATTGGGCGGCATAGAAATTTAATAAATGAAATGAAATGAAATGAAGAAGGTTGGGAATGGACTTCCAGTTTTCTCGTAGGGCTATTTTTTGTGTTCATGAGCCTTCAGGAGGCTTCCCTGAACACTCCGGAGGATGAAAAACATCCCTACGGCCAAAACGGAAGTCACTGTTTCTGAACTTCTGGGTTGCCTGTAGGGTTGTTTTTGCCCTCCAGAGGTTTCAGGGAAGTTCCTGAAGCATCTAGAGGGCCTCGGGGGGGGGGGGGTTGTTCCCCTCCTCAGCTCCTAGAAAGCCTCTGGAGCTTGGGGAGGGCAAAAAAAGCACACCAAAAGCAGGGCGGCGAGTGCATGCATGGGAGGCTGGGGTTGCACACATAGCATTATGGATGTGGGCACGCATGTGCACGACCCCCCCCCCTCCTGCACTCCCCTCACTTTTGGCACATGATCCAAAAAAGGTTAGCCATCACTTTACTTGACTATCTCCAAAAGGTTCTGCCCTCTATGTATCTTTTTATGTCAGTTTGGTGTCTTAGACTATATAGTCCAAGTATACTTGCTCCTTACTCTTTCCAGCTTTGGATTGTTCCAGTCTCTGACCACAAACAGCACAACTTGCTTGCACATTTTGACAATTTCAAATTGAATTTTATCATAAAACCTGTCAGTCTGTTCAACTGCATTAATGGTTGGAAAAAAATTTTTTTCTTCAGATGGCGTGGAGGACACAGCAATTAGCTATCATGAAGTGGTGGCCACCCCTTAGGAGAAAAAAAGGTGGGGGTCATTACATTGATGTTACTTAGCTGGTAAATAAAACCTCTGCAAGCAAATAACCAAGCTCAGAGAAAACTCCACAGTTTCAAGTCTAAAGCACAGATATTCTCTTCCACTTAAAAAAAAAAAGATTTAAAAAGATCTTCCCTTCTTAAAAGCTAAAACCTTTGAACCTCAGCTGATCATTATCAAGATTTGCTAAATCTTCCCTTCTAATAAGCATAGGTAATATGATTGCAGTGCCCTGAGGACTTACATTGTTTTCTTTTGCTGCACATAAAATTAGCACTACACTCAGATTTCTCATTTTCATAAGAAGAAGAGGGGGAAAGGGATGCAAATGCCAGCAAAAATGAACCTTCCATAAATCCATATTTTCTTGTGGAGTAAACATATCACTCCCTACACCGCTGAAAGCTTTTCTGGTTGTAAACAAGGAACAACGAATAGAACCTGAGGGAACTCACTACTCTGAATCGCTTTGATTCTGGCCACAGGCAAACCAGTGACTGACTTGGAATTGCTTCCCCCTCAGAGGGTGAGCAGCATAGAAAAATGTCAGTCTTATATGTGTGGTTTATTACCGTATTTCTCACACACATTCAAGAATATTCCAAGGCTGGGGCAGAAAGCTAGACAGACTATCATGCCAACTATCCTTTTCCTTTGACATATTGACATTCCCGTTGGGTTATTTTCTTTCAAAACAAACAATATGATGCAAGAAAATAGAAAAGCAGTAACTTATATTAAGCCAAAGAAATTAAGGCATGAATAAAAGAAAGAAAAGAAAAAGTTTGTTCTACTTATTTTATTAGTAAAGTTAGATTGTGATTGTAGTTAGGCCTCAATAATTGCATAGTATCGTATGTATTGTGCTCATCAATGGGGCATGTATTGATTTTATTCTTTTTTGGGTAATTGTTTAGTTGGTTTTTTTTACCGTTAACTGGATCCAGGGGTGGGTTGCTGCCGGCATTACTACCAGTTCAGCGCACACAAAAAATTGTGGGCGCGAGCAAAGCAAGCATGCACACTAAACGTAAGGAGCAATGAAGCAATGATTGTTTCAGTTTGACATCACTCATGTCAGGGGCCCCTATGGTGGCCCAAGAGCTTTGCCAGAAAAAACGGGCTCCGTTTTCGGCTGCCATGGTTTCCTGCAACCTTCATTTTCACTGGTAGAACCATCACGGACTGGTCCTTTGCTGTTTCCAGAGTGGTTCTATGGCCAGATCTAAGTGCAGAATGAGTGATGTCATTCTGCATGCACAGAACCAAAAATCAAGATGGTGTCGCCACCGATAGAACTGGTTCAGGGGCGTGGCAAGCCAAGTTACTACCTATCTGTCCAAACCGGTCCGAACTGGTAGGAACCCACCTCTGGCTGGACTTCTAAACATTAATTGCTGGAGTCTTTTCCTTTTGAAATATTGCTAGATCCAGCAAACACAAAAACAATTTATTTTATCTGTATATCTTTTTATAATCAATAATACAATAATACAATAGCAGAGTTGGAAGGGACCTTGGAAGTCTTCTAGTCCAACCCCTTGCCTAGGCAGGAAATCCTTTACCATTTCAGACAAATGGTTATCCAACATCTTCTTTAAAATGTCCAGTGTTGGGGCATTCACAACTTCTGGAGGCAAGCTGTTCCACTGATTTCTTCTTCTAACTGTCAGGAAATTTATCCTCAGTTCTAAGTTGCTTCTCTCTTTGATTAGTTTCTACCTTTTGCTTCTTATCCTTCCCACAGGTGCTTTGGAGAATAGTTTGACTCCCTCTTCTTTGTGGCAACCCCTGAGATATTGGAACACAGCTATCATGTCTCCCCTAGTCCTTCTTTTCATTAAACTAGACATAACCAGTTCCTTCAACCGTTCTTCATATGTTTTAGCCTCCAGTCCCCTAATCATCTTTGTTGCTCTTCTCTGTACTCTTTCTACATCATGGTGACCAAAACTGAATGCAGTATTCCAAGTGTGGAATCATAGTCCATAAACCTGGATCAGTTTATGGACTATGGGAAACACATAATTTCCTACACGGTGGAAGGTGGCAATGGTAAGAAAATCATATGGATGGATAATATGAAGTGATTTTATTCTTGAAAAAATCTATGTGACCACTAACAGTTGATACCAGCTTGAGGGAACATAATCAAAGAAAGATCATCCCCTTTTATCCTTTCAAACTAGCCTTACGTCTACTTTTTTTATAATTTCTACAACTTCTTTCTCACCATTTTTTGGGGGAGGCTCTGTTGTCTACAGGTGCTCAGAATCTTGTGCTCCTGAGAAAATCAATCTGGTGGACAGCTTGGTTCTGCAAAGGGTTTAATAGCTCAGTTGACAGATACCCAGTTCAGGTGCCCACTTTGCATGACAGAAGAAGCCAAGTACAGCATCTTTCGAATAGACCATGGTTCTGCCTGGCATTTATCAACTTGTAATTACCCACTCTGGCCATTTTCGTGCAAGGACATCTGATTTCAAAGCTCTGCAGACATATACTGCTTCATGCAATAAATGTAAAGCTTTCCCTTGTCTAGTTGTTTCTGACTCTAGGGGGAAAGTGCTCATCTCAGTTTCTTAGCTGATGGAGCCATTGTCTGAAGACATTTCCACATTTCATGTGGCCAGAATGATATATGCCAAGGCTCACTGAACACTGTTACCTTCCCATCAAAAAGATGCCTATTTATCTACTCACATTTGCATGCTTTCAAACTGCTAGGTGGGCAGGACCTGGGCAAGTAACATGAGCTCACCCTCTCAGATTTTTGAGTCTCGAACTTCCAGCTGACAGGCTCAGCATCTTTAACCACTGAGCCACCCACCACCTGTTTCATACAGTGCATGGCTTTTTTTTAAAGCTCTTTTTTTAAGAGGAGCCCATGGATTCCATTCAGCTACAAATGCCTAGATCCTCTTCTTCTTGATCCATTTGCTCATATTACTTTTCAGTGGTGGATTCCAGATCCTATTGTAACCAGTACGGTGCAACGGGGCCCAGCAGCCACCACAAGAACGTGTGCAGCATGTGCACACAGACACGCATGGTTCCTTACCTCCTGTGATGCTCTGCAATGCCTCCGCGACACTCCAGCTGCTGGGCATCACATAGGCTGAGCGTCACATTGGCGCCGTACACTCCATGCGCAGAAGCGCCGAAGAGCTCAAATACAGGTAAGGACGGAGGGTGGACGGGTCCTCCAGAGCACTGTACCAGAACGGTACCCGTTGTTCCCGGGAGGACCGGTATGCCCGAACCAGGGCGTACCGCCTGCAACCCACCACTGTTACTTTTACAAGTCAACATTCATTCATCCATCCATCCATTCATTCTCTCTATAGGATTATCTCAATATCATTCACTTTTTTCCAACAAACTATACAAAAAAATCTTGTAATTGAAATCTATTCTTTTTGGTTCTATTCTCTGGAACAACTATAAACAATTTTGACCTCAAGGACATCTCCATCTCCTTGTAGACTTCCCTTCGCTATATTAAACATTCTTACAACCCCAAATTTAGAGTGCATCTTTTTCATGGTATTTCTAATTAATAAGCAAAGAAGTCTAAAGTTGACTTTCTTTTATTGTACTTAGTTCATTCAATTTACAGCTGAAAGCACCAATGATACAAAGTAAAAATTCACAAAAGAATAAAATGAGAAAGTGGCTACCAAGGATAACCTTCAACAATAATTAACAACATCTCACAAGCTTTAAAGGTGAGTAGAAGTGGCAAGTTGTTCAGAAGAGATTTTTTCTCAGGTACTGATATATCTAGATGAAAACACATATTTTGAAAGACCAACATCTGTCACTGTTTAGATTTTTCTTGGTTGTGCCTGTGTGTTTCTACTGCCTCCTTTGCAGATTTCTCTCATGAGCTAAAAGCATCTACCTTATTATAAATCTGGCTTGTAAGACTCAAATGCCAGGCTCCATAAGTGCAAGTGAGAGGATGAAAAGTACCATTGCAGTTCAAGGGATAATGATAGTAATCATAAATTAATTGCACCCATAGTAGAAGAGCTACATTACCAACAAGAAACAGGGAAAATTATGCAGTTTGAGGATTTGGGGGTTTCAAAAAGACTGTAAAAGGTCAGACTTTGTTCTGTACAATACTTAAATGGGAAATTCTGTAATTAAAGGATTTATACAGAAATCAAACATGGGTCCTATTGCACCCTAAAAATTCACTAATTTATTGTCACATAGATTTTTGTGGATTGCCACACTCTTCATTATTATTTTTCTTATTCTTTTAAGTTTTCTATTTTTTATTCTCTTACATACAAGTGTAGGTATACATTCACATAGTTATTCTTCTTCTTTACATTTGTCATTCTTGTACATTTGTTATTCCATTTAAAATGTTGTGATATACAGTTTGGGTTCCTTTGTTTACCATCCCATGCGCCTGTTTTAACACCACCTTATTTTCCCTTTCTTTCTTTTCTCCCTTCCTCCCTTCTCTACTTTCTTCCTTCCTCCTCTCCTTTCCCTTCCTTCTCCCCTTACCTCTCCCTTACTCCTACACTTCCTCTTCCCCTTCCTACCCTCTCTCCTTCTCTTTCTTTCCCTTCTACCCTCCTCTCCTTACCTCTTCCTTCCTTCTTTCCCTCCTCTTCCTCTTGTCTCTTCTCCTCCTCTCTCCCTTTCTCTTTCTGTTGTTGTGGTTGTCTCCTTCAGCTCTCAATTTATATTTTCTTGGGATGTTAATTCCACAAACCAAAATATAATTTAATATCTACTTCCTCAGGTCCCGCAGGATGAAACCGCTCCCAGATAACAGGTTAAGTCTGTTCATGGCATGCATGGGCTATAAAATTATGAACACAGTGTTTCCCCAAAAAAAAGATGTGGAGACTCTAGAAAGAGTACAGAGAAGAAGAATAAAGATGATTAGGGGACTGGAGGTTAAAACATTTGAAGAATGGCGGCAGGAACTAGGTATGACTAATTTAATGAAAAGAAGGACTAGGGGAGACATGATAGCAATGTTCCAATATCTCAGGGGCTGCCACAAAGAAGAGGGAATCAAGCTATTCTCCAAAGCACCTGAGGGCAGGATAAGAAGCAGTGGGAGGAACCTAATCAAGGAGAGAAGGAACTTAGAACCGAGGAGAAATTTCCTGACAGCTAGAACAATTAATCACTGGAACAACTTGCCTCCAGAAATTGTAAATGCTCCAACACTGGCAGTTTTTAAAAAGATGCTGGATAATCATTTGTCTGAAGTGGTGTAGGGTTTCCTGCCTAAGCAGGGAGTTGGGCTAGAAGACCTCCAAGGTCTCTTCCAACTCTGTTATTCTATTATATTCCATGTTTTCATCAACCCAGGTGTGAAACAGACATTATTGCACTAATCAACTGTTTAATGGGCGTAGTGTAACATGAAAACCTAGTGTGAAATGGTGTTATATTTCTAGGTCAGCTGTTTCATTATGAAATTAGGCTTTGTGGTTTCATACAAAATGCAGTTTACAAAAAGTCCATTCATCTGGACAGGATTTTGTTTTTAAACCTGAAATTATTGTGATCATTTTTTTTCTTTTTTTTTTAATCGGCCGTGCCCTATGAATTTGGAGAACCTTGGAATTCCTTGAAATTCATCAGAGCTTGTAAAACAAGCAAAATTATTTCCCACCATGATAAAGCAGAATTTGTTAGAATTCTGTGATGTTAGAAATATCTATGGAAAAATGTACACAAAGGTGCTTTGCAAGAACCTGAGGACAAATTTATGTATGGAACTAGGTTATTCAGTAGAAAACCTTGTACCAAGTCTTCTAAGTGGAACTTAGAGAGTAAAGAAGCTGTATCAATATCAGAATGCAGTGCCATTATTTCTAGATGCCATTTACTAGATGCCATACTGTTGAAATCTATGCCAGCTACAATTTATCACCAGGTCTACCTTGTGAAGAACACATTGCAGGAATTCAGAGATGATGGTATTATTGATATGTAGATCACTAGCGCCATGTCTCTTTCTTCCAGGTAGTGCTGTACATTCTCCCCAGACATGTATCCATAACTATTAATTAAGAGTGAATGATTCCCAATCAAGAAAAGGCCATCAGCTAAACACAAGGCCCAGGGGCCTGATCTGGCCCATAGGGTACTTAGATCTGGCCCATGGACCACCCTGGAAACAGCAAAGGACCGCCCCGTGGTGCTTCTACCAGTGAAATGGAGCTCCATTTTCCCTGGCAGAAAGTTGCAGGAGGCCGTAGCAGCCGAAAACGGAGCCCGTTTTTGCTGGCAAAGCACTTGGGCCACCATAGGGGCCACTGACATGAGTGATGTCAAGCTGGCCATGCCCACCCAGGCCACACGCACCTCAGCCCCCAGAGGTCAAACACAACCCTGATGCGACCCTCAATGAAATCAAGTTTGACACCCCTGAGCTAAAGCGTACAGTCTGGTCCAAGCAATCAAGAGCAATCCTTTCTTCTTCAAATCCATCTTCTCTTGTTCTCCCTCATGCGATTTCTGATAGTTTGCCTCTGTAAGCTCTATTAAATCAAAGGACTTCACACGCCTCCAGGTCAGAAATTGTTCAAAGTTGAGTCAATTGGATTGAATTTCTGATTCAAATCAGAAAGTCAAAGTGAATAATCAAATCTAACTGCTCGGTTCAGAATGTCTATTTTAGAATTTATTTGAATCGGATCATATTAAAAGTTTGAATCAAAGGAACGGCTCAAATCAAAGACAGTTCAAACGGCAATGTTAGATGCTGGAACCATGCAGACAGCGTCATCACAGGGGTGCTTAGCTTCACAAAAAGATCCAACAAGGCAATTCCTGAAGTTGCTTCTCAAAACAAACCAGCCCTTATTTCTAAAGCAAAGGAAAAGCACCACATGTCTTCTCTTCCTGCTGATCTTCTGGCCCTTGCAAGTGTCTTCTGCCCATGTGATGTGAATTTCCCCAAAGCCTCCTCCAGCTATTTCCAGGACTGGAGAAGGCTGCAAGGTGATGCAAAGCACCTCAACCAGGCAAATCGTGTTGCTTATTTTCCCCAAGGAGACGTAGTGCTTTGCTTTTGCAGTGCAAAATGCCTCATCAAGGCAAATCAAAGCCACCTTGCACTGCCTAATAGACACAGGGTTACCTATTTATTCTTCTGATTCACGAGGAAGTGTTCTGGGACTGAGTGAACAATTTGTACTGCATTTTCTCCTTCAAATGAAAAGAACAGATGACTTGCTGAATTGTGTTATCTTTAAATACAGAATAACCTGTGCTTTGTAAGCGATGCTACGTGGGACAATGTGTTCTCCTTGAAGATAATTTTTTTCTCTTACGGCAATGGAGAGAAATCCTCGGCTGAACAACTTCAAGTAGGTTTGGATGAAAGGTCACCATAATTTATGAATTAAATCTAAGGAGGTCAGATGTCTTTAGTACATGTACTATTCATTTAATTATAATTGAGTTTGATGTTATATTTCATGTTAAATATAATTGATCATTACAGGATAACAGTGCTGGCTTGATCTTAACTACTCAAAGTCTAATGAAAAGCTGATTAAGGATGTATATTGGGTGTTTAGGAAAGGAACGGTTTCTTCTCTAATCACAAAAATCTTCACATTGTAAGATTACCTGCGAAATAAATTGAATAGAGACAAATAAGCCTCAAATGAAAATATAGAAACTTTACCTTGTGTCAGACTCTTGATCCTTCTAACTTTCTGACTTTGGTTGTCTTTGTTGTCGGACAGCAGCTCTGAGGATGCTCAGAATGAATCTGGATCTTTGGTATGAAACAGGGGTGAAATGCTACCGGTTCAGGACGGTTCACTCGAACCGGTAGTAAAAAATACTTTAAAAAGTAAAAAAAATTAAAAAGTTCCGATGATTGCACATCACACAGCTGATATCGGAACTTAAAAAATACTTTTAAAGATTTTTTTTTTTACTGGGGGTTCTCTGGAAACACAGGGGTGGGGGGTCTGTTTTTGCTCCCAGCAGGCTTCCCTGAAGTCTGCTAGGCCAAAAACAGTGGGTGCGGGGTGCTGAGAAAGAGAGAGAGAGAGAGAGGGGGGGGGGGAGGGAGGGGGGAAGGGGGAGAAAAAAGAGAAGACGGAAAGGCTACAAACCTGGCACTAGATGCTAGCTTCAGAGGATAATCCAGGGCTGGAAGGGACCTGGGAGTCATCTAGTCCAGTGTTTCTCAACCTTGGCAACTTGAAGATGTCCGGACTTCAAGTTGCCAAGGTTGAGAAACACTGATCTAGTCCAACGCTGCTCCAGCAGGACATTGTGAGTTTCTGTCTTTTGATCCCCCAGTTACATGACTACATAGTCACACCCACCCAGTCACATGACACCCCCCTTCGCCAACCCACCAAATCACACCCATAGAACCAGTAGTAAAAAAAAATTAGCTTTCACCACTGGTATGAAAAGTACCATATTTTTGGAGTATAAGACGCACCGGAGTTTAAGACGCACCAAGATTTTGAAGAGGAAATAAAAAAAATAGTTTTTGCACTTTGCAGACCTCCCCAAAACGGCCTGTTTTTCATGAAAATGGGCCTGGTTTTCTTTTTCAATAAAAGGGCATGAATAGCCTTCAGGAGGCTTGTAGAGTGCTCGGGGGGGGGGGCAAAAACAAGCAAAAAACAGCCCCCTTTTTTTTTTTTTTTTTGCAAAAATGGGCCCATTTTCTTTTTTAAAAAATGGCATGCGTAGCCTTTAGGAGGCTTATAGAACACCCCTCGGGATGAGGGGACAAAATTGTGCAAAAAAATGGTCTGTTTTTCACTCATTTCTGTCCTCCCCAGCCCCCAGGAGGTCTTTGAAAGCCTCCTAAAGGCTCTGCACGGCCATTTTGGTGAAGGGGGCGGGGTTTCTGGAGGCAAAAATATGCTGCATTCAGTGTATACGACGCACCCAGATTTTCAGCCTCTTTTTTGAGGGAAAAAGGTATGTCTTATACTCCAAAAAATACGGTATCTGTTCCACTATTGAACCATTTAAAAAATTCTATTTTACTTACCATGAATTAGATTGGCCACAAATCCACTGAATATACTATAAGTCATAGAAATGTTCTCCAGCGGTTTTGGATTGCATACCACCAGCCATATTTTCCAGTGTCAAGTTTTCTAGACATCTAGTGTGTTTATATACCAGCGAGAATGTCTGCCATATATACTTACACATAAGCCAACCCTTCAATTTTTAACGAAAATGCCATAAGTGCCACCTGTAGATAAGCCTATCCTTGAAATGTTTGTACATTTTAATTTTCATAATTGGTTTATATGTGCGTATGCATTTTTCATAATATTGTGGTTAAAAATGCAAGGGTTAGCTTATCCATTGATGCGTTTATACTTATACACAAGTATAATATAAAGGATAGATGACTACTTTTAAAAAGTTGAGGAAAAATCCTACTGCATGTACTTTCAAACAGTCAAACCCAGTTTTGAAGATGTATTTTGACACCTAATATTCTCAGTTTATTTGCAAATGTATGGTACCTGATTTTTCCCACATAGAAGTCAAACTCTGCACCTATATCTTCCTATGTCCTATGTAGAACATAAAGAGTGATTAATATGCAAATGTCTAGCTACTGGGATATGTTAAGACTTATCAAAAGATTGTCTATCTTCCCTTGTTCAACACGTAGCCCTTTATGACAGAGAAGAATGCCTCTGATTTAGAAACAGACTACTTATTTAGAATAGAATTACAGAGTTAGAAGGGACCTTGGAGGTCTTCTCGTCCAACCCCCTGATTAGGCAGGAAACCCTACACCACTTCAGACAAATGGTTATCCAACATCTTCTTGAAAACTTCCAGTGTTGGAGCATTCACAACTTCTGAAGACAAGTTGTTCCACTGATTAATTGTTTTAACTGTCAGGAAATTTCTCCTCAGTTCTAAGTTGCTTCTCTCCTTGATTAGTTTCCACCCATTGCTTCTTGTTCTACCCTCAGGTGCCTTGGAGAATAGTTTGACTCTCTCTTCTTTGTGGCAACCCCTGAGATATTGGAACAATTTAGTTTAGTTTAGTTTAGTTTCACTTTATTTGTATGCCGCCCTTTTCCCTGGGGGGACTCAGGGCGGCTCACAGTTCAAAGGGGGGGGGGGAGGACAAACAATTTACAACATAAAAGCACTACATCATTTAAGAACTCAACAGTCATACAATTCGAGTAGGGGTTAGAGTCTTTAACCCCAGGCCAGCCGGGATAGCCAGATTTTAAGTGCAGCGCGGAAGGTCTGGAGGGTGGTGAGGGTCCGGATCTCCACAGGGAGTTCGTTCCAGAGGGTACTGCTATCATGTCTCCCCTAGTCCTTCTTTTCATTAAACTAGACATACCCAGTTCCTGCAACCGTTCTTCATATGTTTAGTTATTTGCAGAGAAACTGTTTGCTCTGGAAAACAGAATTTGTGTTTCCTAAAGCACTGTCCCCAAACTTTCTCTAACCCTTTTTTAAAAAACTCAACCTCATTCAATTTGATGAAAATAAATTGCTTTCATTGTTTTGCAAAGGACAAAGAAAATTTGGCAGGGCTATGACACTTTCCTTAATTACAGTGTGGTTGAAGGCCTGAAAACTGTATGTTGCTGTCCTATCTCACTACTGTACAATCAATTCTCCAGTAGTCTGTAGCTTTCGTTGCTTCTTCTGCTTCAATTAAGCCCCAAGATAAGACATCATTATGGAATTCCTTTCTTCCATTACAGATTTTTTTTTTCAGATCAGCAAGCAAGGGCAACCAGGGAGGCTATAGCTTGCCAGAGAAATGCCTAACAGTAGAAAAAGTAGTGAGAATTGTATCATCTGTCATCTCCTAAAAGAAGAAAGGCTCCAAAAAGGAAAAAAAAGTCAGGAAGAGAAATTCTAACAAACTGTGGAGGGAGAAAAATACTTTTTCTTAAATGAAGACAACTTTGGGAAATTGGAAGACAGATTTCCGTGAGGTCACCTGTGTTGCCGTCAAAATGTATTACCATTTCTCTTCCCTACTCCCTACACTACTGAGGTCTGTGTGTGTGTGCAGAAGTGGATAGATAGATAGATAGATAGATAGATAGATAGATAGATAGATAGATAGATAGATAGGGAGAGAGAGAGAGATATTCCCTGGTCCTTAATCTCTGTGTGTGTGTGTGTGTGTGTGTGTGTGTGTGTGTGTGTGTGTGTTTCAGCTTAACTCTGGAATGCCTCAAGCAATTTCAACCAAACTTGGTACACAGATGACATACACAGATGACCTCTGGAGAAAAATACTGCTGGGGGTAAGACACCTCTAAAACCCTTCGGGGTGGTGATGTTTTGTTAAGATATAGCCTGCTGTGCCTTAAAATGGCTTCTACTATACTGCTGTAAAATGGCTTCTACTGTGTAGTGGAATTGCCATGGTAACAGCTTCTTAGTACTCTACAAGGGGCCTCCCTCTGGTAAGGGGGAAAATCCAACATTGGAAATTACATTTGGTCCAGACATTTTCCCCCCTATAAATAAATACCCGGGCAATGCCGGCTTATCGGCTAGCTTTCTGATAAAGCTCAAGTGATTGGTTGGAGGTGGCTTATTACTTAACACAGCTAGAAAGCTTACTCAGAATGAGGTAGGCTGAAGTTCTTCAAAGTCAAAGAATTCAGAAGCCAGGCTACTAAATTATTAACTGTAAATGTATTTTAAAGAATCATCAAGAAAAGTGTATGTGAGTTAAGATATCGGACAGAATGGCTTCTTTTTTTTATTGCCCTGTCAACACAGAAAGGAACAAATGGAACATTCTGAATCTGGTTTGATCAAGACAGTTCTGCCCTTAAGTGTATGTACCATTAAAGATCTAAGTAGATATTTTATTTTTAAACATTCAAGATGCTCAATTTTTATCAGGTCCTGTCGCATAGGGAAAAATCATTCCTGTCCTTGTCTAGTTATGAATTTACAATAATTCCCCACCTGGAATTATGGAACTTAAGTGATGGTCGTTAGAGATCAGGAGGAATTGTGTGACTAAATCATTCCCTTTGAAATCGTGAACTTAAAAGTGGTTAATTTCATATCAAACATTTGTTCAAATTATGTGTATCCAAATTATTTTAGTACGGTTGTTTCATTGCTCTAATTATTGCCATATTTAGAAGAAAAGAAATGTAATTCAAAAATCGGTATAGCTACCCCTTCATCAGATCTTATTCATTAGATTCATATTGTCTTCCCCAGAAAGTAAAGAGTATATTGCACGCCCTCCTCTGAATTCCCTCACCTGCTAACTACGATAGCCTCTGTGATGAGTTAGATAGGAGACAGCAGCTGGTCTACGTCATCCATTTATTTTAGCCAATACATTTGAAGTTTTAGCTCAGGGGTGTCAAATTCGATTTTATTGAGGGCTGCATTAGAGTGTGTCTGACCTTCAGGGGGGTATATGGCCAGCTCAACATCACTCATGTCGGGGGTGCCCGTGGTGGCCCAAGCACTCTGCCAGTGAAAACAGGCTCCTGAGCTCCATTTTCAGCTGCCATGGCTTCCTGCAACTCTCTGTCACTGGCAGCTGCACTGGCAGAGGAGCTTTCACTGGCAGAGGATTTCAGGAGGCTGTGGCAGCTGAAAGCCGAGCTTGGGAGCCTGTTTTCCCTGGCAGAAGCATTGCAGGCTGGTCCTTTGCTGTTTCCAGGGCAGCCCTGCAGGCTAGATCTAAGTACTGGGCTGAATCTGGTCCCCGAGCCTTGAGTTTGACATCCCTGTTTAAGCCTAACACTTTAACCACTACTACTTCTCCCCACAGAGTTTGGACCATACAGTTTAGGAATTAGAAACCTGTTTGAATCTATGTTTGATATTATACAGCAATGGCAACATTTATGCTTTCCTGGATTAGGATAGAAAGACCAAAACAGGGGACCTTTAAAATAATTAAACTAAATGGTTCTGTCCCAGGGGTGGGTTCTGGCAGTCATTACTGCCGCTTCACTCATGGCTGCACCACGTACGCATTCACAGTGCAATAAAATTACTGTGTGCATGTGCAGAAGCAAAAAACAAGATGGCGGAGCCTATGGTGCTGCCCAGAGAACTGGCTCGGGGGCGTCGCAGGCTTGGGACGGTGCTGGTTCCAGCAACCCTGGCCACCAAACCACTAACGGTTCGTCTGAACCAGTCCAAACCAGTAGGAACCCACCACTGTTCTGTCCTGTTTCAGATCTCAAACTCTCTCTTTCACAATCTCCTCAAGGCTGACCAGATAACAGCTGGCAAAGGAAGAAAAGCAAATCAACAAAGAATCTTGGAAACAAAAATAGCAGCATACTCTATTAACTGCTCTTAATTGGAATGGATAGCAGTACGTGAAAATTTGGTTCCTAGCCATTTAAAGAATATCAATTCTATATTTGCACTGAATTCCTTAAATACATAAATATGTACATGCCAAAAGATATAACAAAAGACGCTCATAGACATACATCACTTTTATTCAATGGAATAAGGATTCAAGGATTCAAGTATTAGAATCAAAATACACTAGAATTCCTTTATCTATAGAAACAATTATGTCAATTAGGAAGTTATGGAATATCTAGCAAAACAGGGGTGTCAAACTCGCATTGTAACTGTGTCGTCACATGACGTCTCACGACTCCTACCCTTCCCTAAACCAGGTCAGTGCGTGATGCATCCGGTTAACGGGCTGCGAGTTTGACGCCCCTGTAATAAAAGATTTGACCCCTCTTCCCCTGCAAATTTATTTTACGGGGAAACCAAATTTTAAAATTTGGGAGGAAATTGTGATATGGAAAGATTGGATGAAAGTAGAGATGTTGCCTTTGAATCAACTGATGATGAAGAATTTTTAACATGTTGTGTTAAGGTGGAAATATCAGATGCGATCAGTGGCAATATTTACTGTTACATTTGTTGAGAATATATAGCCTCATTAATATGTATAAGCCATGTAAATGGCCTCGCTGTTCTTGTATTTCAGCACCTTTGTGCTGGCCAGCAACAGCCTCCTCCGTCTGGATTGGTTAGGACGCGAGGGAGGCTGTTGCCGGCTGAATGTTTGTTTCTGATTGGTTGAAGCCCGAGTATATAAGGTTTGGCGGGCTAGTTTACAAGGTGAATCGCTGTTATACTTATCTGAGAATAAAGCCTGTTAGTTTGTTCACCCTGTGGTCGCGTCCCTCATTCCGAACCTCTAAACTGGCGACGAGGATGGGATCAGCGATTCTGCGGCGCTAGGGTGAAAAGAGAGAGACAGACAGTTAGCTGCCGTTCCCAGACCGGCAACGAACGCTGCCTGAGGAGGAAAAAATTTTTTTGTGCCCTTTCAGTATCTCTCCCTTCACGACCGTCAGGATGACATCTGCTCTACCGCCTTTTGCCCCCTTTGGTTCGGCCGGAGAATCATGGGAGGGGTTTATGGAGAGGTTCGAATGTTACCTGATCGCTTCCAAAAATCAGGCTCAAACCGAAGAGGAAAAATGCAGCTTTTTCCTCTCATGCTGCGAGCCATCTATGTTCGCCTCAGCAAGAGCTTTGGCAGCCCCACGGCCAGCATACAAGCTTGGGTGGGACGAACTCATGGCCAGATTGAAGAATCACTATGCACCCACCCCTTCAGTCATCGCTCGCCGTTTTGCCTTCCGCAGACGAGTCCAAAAACAGAATGAATCAATCAGCCAATTTTTGGAGGCTCTGCGGATGGTGGCTGCCCAGTGCGAGTTCTCCAACCTTGAGGAAAATTTGGTGGAACAGTTTGTGTGCGGGGTCCGCGATGTCAATCTGCGGAGCCGCATGTTCCGAAATCACCGAATTACACTACTTCAGGCCGTGGAAACTGCCCGAGCCGCTGAACTATCTGAGCAGTCCACGGCCGATATTGAGCGGTTGCAGATTGCCACACCTGAGCGAGCACCGCCTGAAGCATCGCCACAAGCCCACATGGTCGAGGACGACCTGGCTTATGAGGAGCCAGAAGAAGAAGTGGTGGCCCAGATGAGGACTGTGCCTAAGAGGAAGCCAAAACCGCCACCTGCAGCGCAACAGGCGTCCGCAGTGCCCTGCCGGGGTTGCGGAGGCCGTCATAAACGCCAGGCTTGCCCATTTTTGAATGCCATCTGTAACCGGTGCAAGGGCGAAGGCCACCTGGCTAAGGTCTGCAGGGCCCTACTGCCAGCACCCTCGTTCCTTCAATCTCCCGGCCGTTCCCAGGCGCAACCGCGACGCCAGCAGCAGCGGCCACCGAAGAGGGCGGAAGATTGCTACCAGTCCACCAGTCAACCAGCTAATTTTGACAGTACACCAAGCCAAGCCGTTGCAGGGGCCCGGAAGGTCTCGACCTCCGTCCCGCTGGAAGGTCAGCCGTGCCGGATGGAGGTGGACTCTGGCTCTTCCCGGTCCCTCCTGCCCTGGTCTCTATTCGCCAAGCTATGCCCAAAAGTGTCCCAGAAACGTCTAAGGCAATCTGAGGTTTCCCTAAGAGATTACCAAGGGAGGTTGATTCCTACGCTGGGATCCTTCCCTATCTCAGTTCGTTATGGCCACTTCCAGGGGAAGCTACCCGTCCTCATAGTCAGAGATGACCTGCCGGCCCTTCTGGGCCTGGACTGGTTCCCAGCCCTGGGATTATCTATTGGGGGGTCCACCGGGTGGTTCCTAGCACCCTAGAAGACACCTTAAGGGAATTTTCGGACGTTTTCGACGGCCAGTTAGGCTGTTACAGGGGGACCCCCATATCTTTAAGTTTAGACCCTCAGGTTGCTCCCATTAGGCTGAAAGCCCGTAGGGTGCCCTTTGCCTTAAGGGCCAAGGTTGATGCCGAACTAGATAAGTTGTTGGCGCAGGGAGTCATCAAGCCCGTTGATCATTCCCCTTGGGAGACCCCCATCGTTCTCCCAATTAAACCAGACGGGTCGGTGAGGATCTGCGCCGACTACAAGTCGACGATCAACTTGGCCCTTCAGGCAAACCCCTATCCAGTCCCTGTAGTGCAACACCTGCTCCATTCCCTGGGGCAGGGTTGCACATTCGCCAAACTGGATATGGCGCAGGCCTATCAACAGCTCCCGGTGGATGACGATGCGGCGGCTGCCCAAACCATCGTCACCCATCGCGGGGCTTTCCGTTGTCGCCGCCTGCAATTCGGTGTTTCCGTGGCCCCGGGGATCTTCCAGAGCCTGATGGAGCGGCTGCTCCATGGGCTGCCGGGCGTGGTTCCGTATTTCGATGACGTCCTGATCGCTGCTTCCAGCTGCTCAGAACTCATCGAAGTACTGCGGAAGGTCCTCAGTCGTTTCAGGGGCGCGGGCTTAAAACTGAAACGCAGCAAATGTTCATTTGCTGTTCCGAGAGTGGAATTCTTGGGCTTCATGATTGACGCCCAAGGCATCCACCCCACACCTTCTAAGGTCGCTGCCATTAGGAACGCCCCTGCACCCACCTCCAAGGCGGAGCTGCAGGCGTTCCTAGGGCTCCTGAACTTTTACGCCCCTTTTATACCGCACAAGGCGTCACTAGCCGAGCCGCTGCATCGGTTGCTCGACCGATCTGCGGCCTGGCGCTGGGGGAGCCGCGAAGCGCATGCGTTCGCGGCTGTCAAAGAAACTCTGACGTCAGCGGCAGTCCTAGTCCAGTACAATGACAGGATGCCACTGACGTTAGCTTGTGACGCCTCCCCCTATGGAGTCGGGGCCGTCCTAAGCCATGTCCTCCCAAATGGCTTAGAGGCCCCTGTGGCCTATTACTCCCGGACACTCTCCTCAGCGGAGCGTAATTACAGCCAGATAGACAAGGAGGCTCTGGCTGCAGTGTCCGGGATTAAGAGGTTCCATGACTACCTCTACGGTCGGCCTTTCACCCTTGTCACTGACCACAAGCCACTCCTTGGGCTTTTGGCAGGTGACAAGCCGACCCCCCCCATCCTCTCCCCCCGAATGACTAGATGGACGGAGTTCCTTGCGGCGTATTCTTATACGCTGCAGTACCGTCCGGGCAAGCAGCTGGGGCATGCCGATGCCTTAAGCCGCTGCCCGTTACCGGAGACCGACACCGCCCTAGTGCCCTGTCTCTCAGTACTGTCCATCGCGTCTTCCGGTCTCCCGATTTCGGCCGCGGATGTCGCGGCCTGTACCAAGGCCGATCCGATCCTCTCCCAGGTCGCTTCCTGGGTCTCGAGGGGATGGCCATTGGACAAAGTGGCAGAGGGCTTCAAGCCCTTTAAAATCCGGCAGGCGGAGCTCTCCCTCCACGGGGGGTGCCTCATTTGGGGGGATCGAGTGGTGATCCCCACCGCGCTGCGGCCACAAGTCCTGTCCCTGCTCCATAAGGATCATCTGGGCATAGCACGAATGAAGGCATTAGCCCGTAGCTATGTTTGGTGGCCCTTACTGGACTCAGAGATAGCGGCCTATGTTGGCCGCTGCAACCCCTGTCAACAGTCTAGGCCTAATCCCCCAGCTGGGCCGGCTCGTGAGTGGGAGGCTCCGAGAGGCCCATGGTCACGCCTCCACCTAGATTTTGCCGGTCCCTTTCACGGCCAGAATTTCTTGGTAGTGGTGGACGCTTACTCCCGCTGGGTGGAGCTGATCCTGATGGGCTCCACCACAGCTGAGAGTACGGTCCGGGCCTTGAGAAGGCTGTTCGCGACCCATGGGTTGCCGGACCTGATTGTTTCTGATAACGGGCCCCAATTTATGTCCACCACGTTCCAGGAGTTTCTGGCCATGCAAGGGATTCGACATGCGCCCATAGCCCCGTACCACCCGGCCAGCAATGGCCGGGCGGAGCGGGCGGTCCGCTCAGCAAAAGAGGCACTGGGCCGCATGGACCGGGGCGACTGGCAGGAGAAAGTGGCGGCTTACCTGCTAAGCCAACATTCCACTCCCTGCCCAACGACCAACCGAAGCCCCTCGGAGCTCTTGATGGGCAGGCGCCTACGGACTCCCCTGGACCGGCTACATCCGTTGTATTCAGGGGATCAGCCGAGCAACCTGGGGGTTATCCCTTCCCGTTCATTTAAAGTAGGGGACACGGTGTGGGCCCGGGCATTTTCGGGGCCTTCTAGATGGGTGCCAGCCACTGTGACTGCCCTGACAGGCCCGTGTTCTTTTAGAATCGGACTGGCTGATGGATCCCAATGGAGGCGTCACCTGGATCAATTGAGGAAACGCCTCCCACCGCCAGCCGGCGGCCCGGACCCAACCGATGCCGGCACCGCCTGCCCGGGAAACCAGCTTGAGGCCTTCGCCACTCCAGGCCTCTCCTGTCCACAACCGAGAACTCAATCCGGAGGAAACACGCCGTGGGCCTTCGCCACACCAGGCCCAACCTGCCCGAGCGCCCCCTGCCGGGAACATCCACAATCATCTCAAGCCGCCGCAGAACAGTCCCCACCTAGGCCAAGGGTCCTCCCTCCCGACACGCCTTCCAAACACGACACCAGCACAGTTGACACGCCACCTCGCCCCTACTCACCAGTACAGTTGAGCCCTCCTTCTGGGCCGTCCCAAGAAGGCGTGCCTTGGAGCTACACCCCCTTCCGGGAGGAGCTACCACAAGGAGGTCCTCCTCCGCCGACGACTAGTGGAGAACTGCGTAGATCAGGGCGGGTCCGGCACCGCCCCGCCTACTTACAGGACTACGCATGCTCCACCCGCGGAGCATGCACGGAACTGGGGGGAAGGGGTATTGAATATTCATAGCCTCATTAATATGTATAAGCCATGTAAATGGCCTCGCTGTTCTTGTATTTCAGCACCTTTGTGCTGGCCAGCAACAGCCTCCTCCGTCTGGATTGGTTAGGACGCGAGGGAGGCTGTTGCCGGCTGAATGTTTGTTTCTGATTGGTTGAAGCCCGAGTATATAAGGTTTGGCGGGCTAGTTTACAAGGTGAATCGCTGTTATACTTATCTGAGAATAAAGCCTGTTAGTTTGTTCACCCTGTGGTCGTGTCCCTCATTCCGAACCTCTAAAGAGAACATTGTTTGGCCCAGCAGCATTTCAGCTTCAGAGGCTGATGGTGATGTATCTCATCATCTGACTGCTCCCGCTGTTCAGAAGCTTCTTGTGTTTGATCAGCTTCAGTTGACTCCTGACTTGATGTCTCCCCAAGCTGACATTCCACTGGTTCAACTGAAACAGCTTCTTCAGAATCAGAGACTGAGTTCTGGGCCATTATTAGTCTACCTTTACAAGACCACACCTGGCATACTGCAACCAATTTTGATTAACATACCACAAAAACATGTGGAGATTTTGGGAAAAGTTCAGAGAAGAGCAACTAAGATGATCAAAGGCCTGGAGACTAAAACATATGAAGAATGGCTGCAGGATTTGGGTTAGTCTAGAGAAAAGAAGAATTAGGGGTGACATGATAGTAGTATTCCAGTACTTGAGAGGCTGCCACAAAGAAGAGAGGGTCAAATTATTCTCCAAAAAGACGGGAGGGCAGAACAAGAAACAATGGTTGGAAACTATTCAAAGAGAAAACCAACCTGGGATTAAGGAGACATTTCCTAATAGTGAGGACAATTAACCAGTGGAACAGCTTGCCCTCTGAAATCATAGGCACTTCATCGCTGAAGAGTTTTAAGAAGAGTCACGAGTCAGTCATTTATCTGAAATGGTATAGGTTCTCCTGGCTTGAGCAGGGGGCTGGACGAAAAGACCTTCAAGATGCCTTCCAATTCTGTTTACTATTCTATTCTATTCCATCTAAAATAGGACTTCAAGGTGAATATATGAATTTAGGACTGCTGAGTTTAAACATCTTCAGGAAAATAATGCACGGCTACAGTAACTAAGGCAACCATTCCTCAACTGCAACACAATAAAATGCAGGATCTGAAGCTACCTATTTTACCAGTGGTTAAAGTGATTAAAGAGGGACGCAGTGGCTCAGTGGCTAAGCTTGTCAATCAGAAGGTCGGCAGTTGAGCGGTTCAAAGCCCTAGCACTGCGTAGCAGAGTGAGCTCCTGTTACTTATCTGAGCTTCTGCCAACCTAGCAGTTCGAAAGCCTGTAAAATTGCAAGTAGAAAAATAGGAACCACTTTAGGTGGGAAGTTAACAGAGTTCTGTGTGCCTTTGGCATTTAGTCATGCTGGCCACATGACCATGGAGACGTCTTTGGACAGCGCTGGCTCTTTGGCTTTGAAATGGAGATGATCACTGCCCACCAGAGTCAGGAATGACTAGCACATATGTGCAAAGGGAACCTTTACCTTTACCTAAAGCAGCATTGTTCCTAGCAAAGGATTAGCACCATCCCAGAAAGCCTTTTGATGAAGAATGAAAACACTTTTTACTAATACGGCCCTTCAAAGGTAATGAAAGGATTCCAGCAATAACATGCTTTGTACATATTTTATTTTACTTCCCATCCACTTATTTGCTGTATTTTTTTAAGACGTATCAGTCTGGAAGGAAAGACTATCTCATTGGCATTGTTTGTAGGCTGCTCTGGAGACTTTATAGCTAAAACTTGGTATGTATTTGCCGCTGTGGTATAAAAATTTGCACTCAAAACCCAGGTTCAAGTTTGCCTTCAGGCATGGAAATTCACTCTCTCAGCCTAATTTACTTAACAAGGCTCTCTCAGGGAGGAAAGATACACTGCCTTGATATCCCAAAGGAAAAGACTGATGCAAAAACTAACAACAAAGAAAAAGCAAGTTTCCTTTTAGCTTCTTCATTATGTATTTCAAACCTCAAACTTCCAAACTGATCTAGGAAAGTCCAGAAAATACTGTAACCCAGTGATTACCTTGGTGGCTCTGTAATTCTCGCAATTTATTGAATTAAAGGTAAAGGTAAAGGCTCCCTTTGCACATTTGAGCTAGTCATTCCCGACTCTAGTTAGCGGTACTCATCTCCATTTCAAAGCCGAAGAGCCAGCGCTGTCCGAAGATGTCTCCGTGGTCATGTGGCCAGCATGTCTAAATGCCGAAGGTGCACAGAAGGCTGTTTCCTTCCCGCCAAAGGTAGTTCCTATTTTTCTACTTGCATTTTTACATGCTTTCGAACTGCTAGGTTAGCAGAAGCTGGGACAAGTAACAGGAGCTCACTCCATTACACAGCGCTAGGGATTCGAACTGCTGGTTTTTATGATCGACATCCTCAGCATCTTAGCCACTGAGCCTCCACATCCCTCTAATTTATTGAATAAACCTTCTAAATTCTTCAAGCAGCCCCCCCAAAAAAGTCCAGATTCATTGCCTTTTGCTTGTCCAGAAAAAGATGTCCTACAGATATACCTATACCAGCAGCTTAAAACAATGAGAATGCAATGTAACTATTATGGCATTGCTTCCTTTTTTCTTTTCTTTTTTTGCAAATTACCATTTCGTGAAAGCACAGAGGTTTATTTTGTTTACTTTATGAGATTCCCTTGTCTGGAAATAGTTACCACTGCTTTATACTTGCTGCATACTTGGTCTTTATAAAATGGCCAAAGAGTTTCAGTTAAACAACAACTGGATTTTATTTACAATGACTACAATATATAAACTATTTACTGCTTTTGGTTTGCTTTTCCTAAAAAGTATCATTCCACCGCTACCTCCTGCTTCTGTTTTCTCTGGGTTATTTCTTGCCAAATACAATATTTGGTTTTTCTTGTATTCACTGATCAGGCTCGCATTTCGCCATCCTCTTGAGTATAGTTTAACCAGAAAAACATAAAACACATAAACCAGCATTATTGTTTTCACTTCCCACTCTTAATTCTACCATTGAAAACTACTTCACCCTTTCTGTAAAGTTACAATTAATCTCACTGTAGCTTTCTGGGTAATCAGTGGTGTGATTTATCACCGTGACTCCGGAAAAGTCGCCCACCCAATCTGAGGTCATGAATTAACCAATCAATTATTGTTGTTAGTTGCAAAGTTGTGTCCAATCCATCGCGACCCTATAGACAACATTCCTCCAGGCCTTCCTGTCCTCTACCATCCTCTGGAGTCCATTTCAGCTCATGCCAGTAGTGGGATTCAGCCAGTTCGCACCACTTCGGGAGAACTGGTTCTTAACTTTCTAAGCAGTTTGGTGAGCTGGTTGTTAGAAGAAATCATTAGGGCAGAGAACCGGTTATTAAATTATTTGAATTCCACCACTGGCTCATGCCTACTGCTTCGGTGACTCCATCCAGCCACTTCATTCTCTGTCACCTCTTCTTCTTTTGCCCTCAATCTTTCCCAGCATTAGGCTCTTCTCCAGTCAATCCTTCTTTCTCATTATGTGGCCAGAGGGTTTGAGTTTCGTCTTCAGGATCTGGCCTTTTAAAGAGCAGTCAGGGTGGATCTCTTCTAGGACTGACCGGTTTGATCACCCTGCAGTCCAAGGAATTCGCAGGAGTCTTCTCCAGCAGCATAGTTTAAAGCCTCAATTCTTTGATGCTCAGCATTTCTTATGGTCCAACTTTCACAGCCATACATTGTAACTTGGAAAACCATAGTGTTGACTATACACTATATATAATTGAATATATCAATTATAAGACTACCTCAAGGTTATTTTTCCTCAATTAATGGCTGCTGTTTCTACCTAATTAAAGTAGTCTTTAACACTCTGTTTCTAGAAATCTAGAAGCAAACTGATATAAGTTGACCATGTTTGTTGATATTGCCATGAATAGTCACATTGTTCTTTGTCTTAAACCAGTGGTTCTCAATCTTTTCTTTACCATGAACCTTCTTTAAATACCTTTTGTGGCCACGGATCATGGCCACAGATCCCCAAGACAAGATTTAAATCATAACATTTATTCAAGACTTCACGAATCCCCTCTGTGATCATATCACAGCCCCTCAGGGGTCCACAGTTTAAACACTGTGTTAAACTCTTTCTGCATGGTAACTGATTCTGACTCCATTGTCTGGTGATATAATTTAATTTTGAATGCAATTTTGACATTCACCATGTTTTTATCAAAATGGAATTTGAGGACTCATTTGGCTTTTCCTTTGGATATACAGACTTTCTTGAAATTATGCCAATAAATTGTATAGGTTTGGTTCCCAAAAATCTGTAGTGGTCAAAATGTGTTTAGTTATGCTCAGCTTGGAAATCGTCCACCGCAAATCTTGTTCTATAATTTGCTTGGCAGTTTTTCTGCTGCCTATTGGGTTGTGGATAGTTGGAAATGGTCGAAATTTGAGTAGACTTATTGTTTTATGCAAACTTTATACATTCTTTCTATGACAATTGGTTTCCATTATCTGTAATGCCTTCTTTTAACATTCTTTTAGCCGTTATGTTTTCAAGAATACTTTTGAAATAGCAATTACTGCAATTAGTAGCAATAGAATTTGTTAGAATGACTCTTTTTTGCAACATCTAGATAACTGAAAGAAAAAAGTATAACATCCAAGTAGTTTTCACTTCTTAGTTCACAAATATAAACTACAATTCTAGTCCAGGGAATATTTGGCAATGGTGTAATTATCAGTTGCTTTTTTTTCCCACTGGGAAGGTTTATTCTTTTGGCAAAATTCACAATGCACTGCAAGTGATTAAAAGTTTGACTCAACCATGGCCAACAGAAAAGTGATCCAGCAAGGTTGAGGGGTTTTTTGCTTTGTTTATTTTGTATTTGTTTTGTATTTAGTAGTAATATTGTTTTAAGAACTTGTTCCAATGCTTCTTGATCCAGAAGGGAACAGACGTTATCATGTTTTCCATTTCTACAATGAGTTATATACAGCAGGCATATATAAAGTTTGTATCTAATGTATTGTGTAATGCTGAGCTCAAATTAGTATATGGTTTATCAACTGAAGCAACTCATATGCATTGAGATATGCAATGCTGTTTTAAGTTAAGTTGCGCGTATAACAGCATATAATTTTACTAGTTGTCTGGACAAAGTATCTGTCACTACATGTGTTTTTCAAGAATGGTAGTTAGTAGGAGGATTATAGCTCATCATCTGGACAACTGCCTATTATCTCTCTGGTATTTGCAATGTGTCGCAAGGAACCAATGATTTGAATGTAACTGGAAAGATTCCAGTCCATTTTTATGAAAATAACTTATAATAAAAGTTTTTTTTTCTTAAAAATATGGACCTGAATCCTTCCAGTTATATTCATATGTGTATATGTTTTCCTATACATTTTCAAAACTACATAAATATAAAAGAAAAAGAAAAAAAAGGAAGTGAATTATAAAAAGTTAAAGATAATAAAATAAGTGGGGAAAAATCTGAAGTAACCTCCAATCTTCTTTGCAACAGTTAAAAATGTAATAATTGACATCTTCACCTTCCCAAATTACACATCATTGTTCCCTTCTTCCTGTAAATAAGCATTTTTAATTAATGGATTCCCAAATCACTAGTTCATTTGTACCCATTTTTTAAAAAAAAAATCATAAAGGGTTTCCAGTCTTTATAAAAGTCACCCTTGTTTTCTTCTTAATCAAAAAAGTCAGTTTAGCCACTTCTGCAAATTTGGACATGTTCATCATTCATTCCTTCGTTATCAGTACTGCTGTCTTCTTCCATCTTCGTGCATATTATACCTTGCAATTACAATGTAGAAAATCAATCATCCATGCATGTTTTCTAATTGGCTATAAGTCCTAGTAAAAAAGATGGTTTCATTGGAATAATAAAAATATATATTAAAGTTAAATTTTTTAGAAATATTTTCATGCCTGTATTTCTGTACAACTTTTTGTTTTTTCACAAAAAAATTGGGCATTCTGTATTTCTGGATCTTGGGACATGATGGCTCAGTGGCTAAGATGCTGAGCTTGTTGATCAGAAAGGTCGGCAGTTCGGCGGTTCGAATCCCTAGAACCACGTAATGGAGTGAGCTCCCATTACTTGTCCCAGCTTCTACCAACCTAGCAATTCGAAAGCATGTAAAAAATGGTTCCACCACAAAACCGCGCTTGACTAAACCATGTCCGACTAAACCGTGTAGCTGACGTCATCAACAGGACGACAACAGCGCGGAGACAGAAGCACGCTGTAAACCCTAAACCTAACATTAACCCCTAAATCTAAACCTAACCCCCCTAAACCTAATCCTAAACCTAACCCTAAATCTAACCCTTAACCTAACCCTAACCCTAAACCTAACCCTAAACCTAACCCTTAACCTAACCCTAAACTTAATCCTAACCCTTAACCTAACCCTAAACCTAACCCTAACCCTTAACCTAACCCTAACCCTAAACCTAACCCTAAACCTAACCCTAAACCTAACCCTAAACCTAACCCTTACCTTAAGTTGTATCGGCTTGCTTTCAAAGCACGATTTAAGCATTTAATCGGGCGCGGCTTAGTTAAGCACAGTTTTGACAGGTCACGGTAAAAAAATGCAAGTAGAAAAATAGGGACCATTTTGGTGGGAAGATAACAGTGTTCTATGCACCTTCAGCATTTAGTCATGCCGGCCACATGACCACAGGGACATCTTCAGACAGCGCTGGCTCTTTGGCTTTGAAACGGAGATAAGCACCGCCCCCTAGAGTCAGGAATGACTAGCACATATATGCGAGGGGAACCTTTATATCTGGATCTATGAGTCTTCTGAAACCATAAGCTATTGTTTTCACCTTGTTTAGAATAAAAGTACAATATTTTATTTAAAAAACCCTTTCAAACTTCTAATTTAAAATGTTCCTGCTATGAATGGAGATGGACATGCAGTCTATTCTAAAGAGGAGAAGTTGTAAAGTTTAATAAAGAACCATCCAAATCCATTACAATCAAAAGAAGATTTCCCATTGGATTTAATCACATTTATATCTCGATCACTGATAGCAATAAAAACCCAATAGAACCAATTTTAATGCAATCAGATGTTATAAAGGATTCGAAGAATGGCAACCTGGGTAAGTTTGACATGATCATTGTTTCCTTTCCTTCAGATAATATGGACTGCTCTGCTACAAGGAATAAAGCCATTGTACTGTTCCTACAGGTAGGAATAAAAATAACTTTGGGTAGGTGGGAGGCAAAGGGAAAACATCTATAGAGCGCAATAAGAAGTCCCGGGAACATGACATGCAGAAGGGAAGGCGGATTCTATGTGCATCGCAGTGCTCAGTTTTTGCTCTTTCACAATATTGTAAGCAACTTCCATTATGCTGGTACAAATCGGGAACAATGCTTTTTATAAGTAGAATGGCAACTCTGAAAAACCGAGGGAAAATAGAGAAGAAGGTGAAGTGATTGGTGGCCCCTGTGGTGGAATATGTACTGACGTGAAATGCAGGATTATAGAATTACAAGGCAAATGGGCACTTTGTGCAATCTACAAACAGAGGAATCGCAGGAGGCGGCTCTAGTTGAAAGCATGGTAGGAGGCCTCGCAAAAAATTACCTGAAAGGGGTGAGTACAGGGAAGGGAAGCTGCAAAATGAGTTTGCTAAAACTTTAGCCTTGGCTTCCTGCTTCCTGATTTTATGAACCTTGGTAAGAGAATTTCCACTCTCCTTTTCAGAACTGCTGATGGGGCTTATGTGTTATGTAAGGCTAGAACACTGTATTGAACTTGGATACGGATAGCTGGTCCAGGGAGAATATAGAAGCAGTCTTTCCCAATTCGACATTGTTCTGATGTCCCAAATAGTAGGAAATGTTTTAGCTACATAATATACAAAGATAATGAATCCCTCTATCTACAAGAAGACTGCACCAGCAAATTCTGGAGGACTCCATTACAGAAGTCAACAAACGTCTGGTTTGGGTACGGAAAATTAATGCCATTCTGAAGAGCAATAAGATGAGGGAGAATTTTGTTTTGAAGTTATATGATTGCATCTCCTTGGACACAAAAGGCTAAAGATAGCTTGTGAAAGTCCTGTCTTTCACTGTGCCATAAACTCACCAGCAGCCTGCAGTCTCCTTTGCTTCAATTAAAACCCAAGGGAAAACAATGTGTGAGAACTTCTTCCCTTAACCTCATTTAGGCTGGGAATTCACAGGGAAAAAGTGTGACTGAAAGCAATAATCCAGCTGCCACATACTCTATCACCTGCAACAATAAAATGAGCTCAAAAACATTATTGAGTGAGCTTGGAGAGAAATGGTCTCCAAGTGCTCTGAGAATAAAATATAGAAGCCGAAATATTTTTCCACAGAAGAATATAGGCAGATTTTGATGTAGCATTAAAAAAAAAATCCAAACAATGGAAAGACTTTCTGTCTTTCAGGATTAGAAAAAAAAATCCAAATATCTTAAAGTATTCAGTGGTGGTTTTGGAGTATATAACCTCTGAAGGATAGACTCCAAGGGAAAGATCATGGCTATTTGGTATCCAGATAAACAGCTGAACTAGAATCAGCGATGGGATTCAAAAAAAATTATTACCGGTTCTGTGAGCGTTGCTTGGTAGGCGTGGCAGGGGAAGGATCTGTAAAATCTCCATTCCCTCCCCACTCCAGGGAAAGGTTACTGCAAAATCCCCATTCCCTCCTGATCATCTGGGACTCTGGAGGCAGAGAGTAGATGAGGGCGGGACCAATCAGAGGTGGTATTTACTGGTTCTCTGAACTACTCAAAATTTCCGCTACCAGTTCTCCAGAGCTGGTCAGAACCTGCTGAATACCACCTCTGACTAGAATACTTCACATTCTGAGAATTTGTTGCACAGTATTACCTCATTTATATGGATTGGCATACAAGCTTTAATATCCAATAATCCAGCAATGAGAAAATGGTTTGGCACAATCTGAATCTTCAGATGTGTTCAGGTAATGTTCAGATTATGCCAACTTGCTCCAGGAAATCACTTGGGCTTCTTACTCTGCCGATTTCCCCTCACCCAATCCTAGTAAGTATCCAAGCAATACTCTAACGTGGTGCTAAGGGACTTGGCTGCCCCTTTTCCCTAAAATAGGAAATTGAATACCCCAGCACTTTGGTCATTAATATATCACTGGCTTTCTTCCAAGAGAAGCAATGTTAACTTAACCTCAATGTTCTGGACTAGATCCAAATAGGTAATTAGGTTCTTTTTACCTCAAATTCCCCACTGTAAGTTTAAAATGAAGTTATTCTTCTCTAATGTGCTTTGAAAATAAAGTGCTTCTGCAGTTTTTGCTCATGGTCCAGAATTCTGAGTGAGAAAGCTGAAGTACTTGCACTGTATAGAAAACTTCCTTTTCTTGATTCTCTATTTCAATGACACATTTTTAAAAATACATTTTATTACATGTATACATTTTAAATTTATACCTTTTTTAATCTCTTTTGTAAATATATATGTTTGCTATATTCAAAATGTTCCTGATTGTGTCCCCAAATGGCCTGTGGAACTGTTGGCTTGTTACATTCTTAAACAGCTACATCATAGTTGTCAAAAAAGCTTTAAAAAGATGGAGTCAGAGGTGGAACCGGTAATGGAAATGGTGACTGGGTCTCCGAACCAGTCCGGACAGCATGCTCACCACGCCCCTGAATTTTCCACGTTCCTGGTCACCACATCTTTTTTTGACCTTTTAAAATGTTCTGCACATGTGCAGACCTATTTAAAGACTACTGCACATGCGTGCAAAATTGCTCACGCACCGAATCAGCAATAATGCCAGCCGAAACCCACCCCTGAATGGAGTTCTTACTTCTGATTATGTTTACTATATGGAAACGAGAGGTGAGAAGGCTAGGAGAACCATAAAAGTATGCTGAATGCAGCAAAAATGAAATATTTAAGAAATTAGCAGACTGTAACGAGAGATAGGTGGTGCTAATCCTTTGGCAGAAATGGTGTTATTTTAGATCAGTATTATTTCCACCTTAGCAACTTGAAGATGCATGGGCTTCAACTCTCAGAGTTACCTGGTGAGTTTGCTTTACTTTGAATAGAAAGGTGTATGAAAGTACAATGAATGACAGTAATATAAAATTGTTTTTTTTTCTTACTTCCATGCATTTAATTTCATTGACTTATTTCTTACTCATTTTCTGTGGCCTTCATAGTGCTATTTACCTCAAAAAAGGAGTAGTGTGTCTCTGTCCAATTCTTTCAAATTAACAAATGAAATCTTTTCAGGATCTGCATCTATATTTCTGTAAATTGAATCTGACAATTGTAATTTTCCTGTTGTATGGGTCTAGACCGAACCTGACTAATAATAGCAAACTGTAGCTTGTTATTAAATTTCATCTTGATCAACCTGTACATATGCAATAGAAACAAATTCCCTATTAGCTAGTGGACTCTGTAATAGCAATGCATGCTCTTATTTTTCCTTATACTCATACAATATTTTTACTACATAGTGGTCTTTGCTTTACTATTTGGTTTCTATTCAAAACACCAGTCTGGTTTGTTATTCTCTTTTGATCTAAACCCGTAATGGCAAACCAATGGCACGTGGGCTACAGGTGGCACACGGAGCTCTCTCTGTGGGCTTGCAAGCCGTAGCTCAGCCCAGTTCCACCACGTATGCACGTGCGCCTCCCATTGGCTAGCTGATTTTAGGGTGTCTGCTGCGCATGCGGGAGACATGTGTACATGTGTGGGGCACAGAGGTTGTGCGTGTATGTGCAAGGGGAGCACGGGGGTCTACCAGGAAATTTCTACCATAGTTTTCTGGGGGAAGAGAAAGAAATAGGAGTGGATCAAGACATTGTGATTTGAACGTCAATATAAGAATGATTTCTGAGTTTTAAATGCTTAGGGAATGAGATCCATGAAGAGTTGCTAGTATATTTCAATATTTGCATTGTAGATCTTAAGCCCTTCACAGTTGACTTCTCCTATTTCAGATTTTCCAAAATACATTCAACAATCTCTACATATTCAGCCAGTTATTGTAGCTACCAATTCCAATAACTTCCTTCAATATCTCTTCTTCCCCCTTGTCTTCATTTCAATATATATTCACAAGTATTCCATAGGGAATATCATTCAGCATCTGTGTGATAAACTAGTTTTTGATAACATGAATTCTTAAACATTTCAATCAAGAGGACACCTCAAATGCTATATCTATTTTTAATATTATTTCTCTCACAGACTGTGCTTGATAGGCCAGTGTCTGGAAAAGTAAAGATTGTTTCACATCCTTGTCTATTAGAGTTACACTCAGGGGTGGAATTCTACTGGTTCTGACCAGTTCAGGTGAACCAGTAGCTCCGACAATCAGCTGGAAGTGAACCAGTTTGCCCTGATGATAAGATGGGAGCCCCTATCCCCCTATGTTATTTTCCTACCTTTACCTTCTAAGCTAATCCATGCGGCAGAGCATATTGCCATGTGAACCCACTGTGTTACTTCTCCGAAGAAACCCAGAAGTGAAGATTTCTTCAAACCACGCATGCACGTGCAGCAAATCACGTGATCACCCCAACTGGTTGTTAAACCGGGAGGATCCCACCACTGGTTACACTCGTAAAGTCATGTTATCAGATGCTAATTCTCACAGTTGCTAAACTTTCAAGGACATTTTTTTCTCTCTACAATGAGATATTTTCCTGCTTTTCCAGAATGATTCCTCCAGTTCTATTTATTGTAAATGAAAAATACCAGAAACTTCAACGAATGCTAGCAATTATAGTAGGTGGGATGCAAAGCTGGGGATTTCTATTCTTACTTTTTTTAAAATGGAACCACTAAACTATAATATACAACCCCCAAAGGGTCACACATTGGGTTAAATCATGGTTTTGCTTTTGATTTATCAGGAAATGTGAAACAAGACATTTGTAATTTGATTTATCATGAAATGTGAAATGTGTAATTTGTAGGATATCTCAATACAGCCATTATTCTAAACACATGGTGAGTTCAAACTACTGGTCTTAGAATCAATTTGCTATTAGCCTCCTTGTCTATTGAAATAATCTTACATTAGCATTAAGTTAAGTTAATTGCAATTTTAAAACCTATTAGCCAAGAGTAAATTTTCAGCTGAACCAATCACAATATATATTATACTCCAAATTCTAGTTTTTTTTTTATTGTAATATAGGATTTGGAGCATAATGTCTTTTGTGATTGGTTCATCATGTTTTAGATTATGTGCTTTGTTTTTATATTTTCCATTTATGTCATGTAGTAAAACCACATTCTTTAACAAATATTATAGTCTGATAATCTTCAAGATATGCAATGAGTTTGTGTTCCGATTGTCTTCATTGCCTTTTTTCAAAAATTATAAGTCTACTACCATGATTAAATACCTACCTCATCTAATCACATTTTAATTCATTTTAATTATATACTATGTATCCTAAACAGGTCTCAGTTCAGTATTTCCCTTCAGGGTAGCATTACAAAGCTGTGATAATTGGTACAATAATTTTAAATTTAAAAGTTAGTCAACATTTTCTAAGAATATACTAAACTTCAAAAAATTGTCTCAAATAAACTTCTGGACTGTTTATGCAAGTTTAAAAATGCATTGGGTCTTGTATGTTGGAATGCATTTTGTTTTGATATTTTATTCATCCCAATGGAATTCCTTCTTTAGCGTAAGCTAAAATGTCAAATCAAACCAAAGCGACTCCAATTAAAATAGCTTCTATGTTCTACCCAAAAGCTAATAGTTATGTGTACTGATTTTTTGTAAAGCAACCAATAAATTAATTGTGTGAGTTGTTTTTCCCTTTTTATTGTGTGACTTCAAGGCAGTTGTATCTATATTCTTTCTTTCAAGAAACAGGGGAATGAGTTTTCGGCAACAAAACATTATGTTCAGATATGAAAGCATTTATGAGAAGCTGAAATATATATTTGTTCATTATCTGTCATTTTCTTCAAAATGCTTTGCGGAAAACAGAATAACACAAATTCTATTTATTATCTCTAAAATGTTAACTTTTTATAAATATGCATTAAAGCTGTATTCTTAAGCTCATGGATAAAGTATAGTAGAATATGCAGACTATAATGAATATGATAATTCTTTCTCTTTCAAGGCCAGTGAAGTTTCAAAACAAAAGTCTGAAAAGAACTCTTCAGAACTATGAGAAATTTATGAACTTCTTGAAATTTTATAATTTAAGCCATCTATTGCTACTTCATGTTGTTTAGTCAAGCAGGTTCTCAAACTGCTTATTAAGTATCATAGTGAAGCAGCAAGAGGTGGCGCAGTGGTTAGGGTGCAGGCCACTTCAGCTGACAGTTATCTGAAGTTCAGCGGTTCTAATCTCACCGGCTCAAGGTTGACTCAGCCTTCCATCCTTCCGAGGTGGGTGAAATGAGGACCCAGACTATGGGGGTGATATGCTGACTCTGTAAACCGCTTAGAGAGGGCTGAAAGCCCTATGAAGTGGTATATAAGTCTAACTGCTATTGCTATTGCTATAAGAGGCAAATGGAATTATGGGAGCATTCACATTTTCCCCTAGAGTTCTCATCCAATAGCAGTAGCAATAGCAGTAGACTTATATACCGCTTCATAGGCCTTTCAGGCCTCTCTAAGCGGTTTACAGAGAGTCAGCATATTGCCCCCAACAATCTGGGTCCTCATTTTACCCACCTCGGAAGGATGGAAGGCTGAGTCAACCCTGAGCCGGTGAGATTTGAACCGCTGACCTGCTGATCTAGCAGTAGCCTGCAGTGCTGCATTTAACCACTGCGCCACCTTGGCTCCATGTGTACTAGATCCTACAATACAAGTTTTTTTGAACTCAACTTGTAGTTTTTGACTGACATCGAGCTATTTACTCAACAGAGTCATCCAAGTAATCCAACCTCCGATTAGTGATTCTTCTGTGTGCAAATCAAAATCTATGTACATATATGCATGCATATCATCATCCCATGTCTTTTGTCTGTTTTCCCAGCCAAACCAATGGAAGATCCTCTTTCACGGTAAACAAATAATTGGACACTTAGGTTAGCTATCATTTTGCACATTCCATAAACAACATTAAGATTTATTGAACATATCAGTCAAAGGTGATATTCAGCAGGTTCTGACCAGTTCTGTAGAAGTGGTAGCGGAAATTTTGAGTAGTTCAGAGAACCGGTAAATACCATCTCTGACTGACCCCGCCTCCATCTATTCTCTGCCTCCCAAATTCCAGCTGATCGGGAGGGAATGGAGATTTTACAGTATCCTTCCTCTGCCACACCCACCAAGCCACACCATGCCCACCAAGCCACGCCCACAGAACCGCCACTGACATCAGTGCTCAATGATACAAGGCAGAATCTGAAATAAGTATCCTTATTTTCCTATAAGAGCCATAGTGGCACACTGGTTAGAGTGCAGCACTGCAGTCTACTCCTACTACTGCTAGTTGGGAGCCCCCGAATTGTACTTTACCATCAAACATACTATTACTTGAGATTTTGAGTCAACTAGTTTAATCAGAGTGCAACCAGGATGAAATTTAATTTCAGTGAACATTTGGGGAAAGGGAAAAATTGTTGTTACCAAATGAGTAACAGTACATTGTCATTATATAAATGATTTAAATTGATAAATGATGCACATGTACATATTGCAAAATGATGTAACTATCTAGAAATGATAGAATTAAAACTAATTGAATGTATATTTAATTGCTTCATCCCTGAATGTAATGGATTTGTCTGTTGAGGGTATACACAGACATATATTTTATTGGTAGCACCCCAAATCTGCCAAATGAGGATCCATTAAAATCCAGATTTTATTGAACAATTATAGACTAATCAATCTGTTCATTTTTATCAATTTGAAATTATTCCTTTCTAAAACATTACCACCATCTTACAATGTTTAATCTATATTAAACATTCCATTAGAAATTCCATTACAAATATTACTACAATGTTTGTGAAATTGATCAAAGAACTCAGTAAGAACACTTAAATAATATTGATAGTGTGTTATTTAAATGGGCAAGATGAAACCCATACTAACTAATTCTTTTCAGTTTCCTTAAATTTGCAACTTATATTAAATTATTTACAGTGTGAAGCTGAAATCGTCTGAACTTTGATCTTGCCCAGTTAAGTCAGAGACAGAATAAATGAAAGTTTTAAGTGTGCGCAGCACTTCGGTACTTAAAAACTGATTTTAGCCATTGTAGTAAGTCATTATAGTTTCATAAGTCTTGCCATGATTGATTAAGCAATCATGTTTAATACTATTAGGCTTCCTTCATGCAAACATTATAGAATAGATGTAAGGAGGGAAAATTAGAAATGCTTAAATTAACATAACCACAAGCATGGCAACATAGAAGGAAGAAATTCTGAAAACTAGGTCATACATGGTGGTGAGTTCTGGTGGGCACTACTGCTGGTTTGCTCTTGCGCATGCTTTGCTCACGCGCATGCTTGATGTGCACTGTGCACACAGGTGCAGTACAACTAAAATTGTTATGTGCATGCACAGAAGTGAAAAACAAGATGGTGCTGCCGATGGCGCCGACCAGGGAACCGGTTCGGGGTGTGTGGCAGGCCTGCAAGTTCCAGTTACCTAGGCCGCCAAAACCACTACCGTTTCAGACGAACCGGTCCGAACCAGTAGGAATCCACCACTGGTCATACAGCGCATAATGGAGAAATATTTGTCAACACTATATAATATTTTTAGGGTGCTCATTGCTCCAACTGTCTAGCAGAGAGGTAGGCAGCCCTGTTCAACTATATTGTAGTATAGTCCATACTATTACAAAGCAAAAAACAAAAATTGGTTCTTAGATCAAATATCAAATATTCACTTGGCAAATTTAAATCAGTGAGACAGGTTTTAGATCAGGGGTCCTCAACCCCATCTGTGGACTGGAACCAGACCATGGAATGTCAGAAACTGGACTGCGCCAAAAATGAAGCCCCTGTCAACCTTGAAGCTGGCCTGACTGAGGGCATTTTGAGACTTCAGAGCTGACACACCAGGGAGGAGAAATAGGGAGGGGGGAATAGAGATAGTTGGGGTATTGTAGCCAAAACAAAACACTTTCTCATGGGAACCAAGGACATTCCTGCAAGTGCACAGAAGGAGGGGACTGGAGTCACCTAGCAACTGGACAGGATCCTGATTGGACCATGTGACTGATTGTTTTGAGAAAATGAAAAACTTTCACTTTTAATCAGGTGGAAACCATGGGAATATTCAGAGTCAGTTTTCACCAGCTTGTGCCAATATGACATATTCAAAGAACCTATTCTTTGAGGAATTCTGCCTGCCTCAGAGTTTTGCTTGCTGTGGGTATGTTACTTGGAAACCAGACAGCCCCATCCACAGGATTTAGGCAGTACGCCCCCTCCAGTCCACAGAAAAATCTCTCTCCTTGGAACTGGTTCCTGGTTCTTAGTTAGTTAACTTAACTAGGGTAAGAGGGTATGTCCTTCAGGTCATCAACATCCACATGAACTAGAAGTGAACCAAGAGAAAATTTATTCTTCTATGTATCAAAGAATCATATTTGCACCTAGCCAGACTTGTACAGAAATTCCTAGTATCTATTTAAACATGGGAATATACCTCTACTCCTTTGTTAGCATTATAAACTGCATGACTCCATCAATTTTGCTGTTTGAAAATGGTTCTTAGGACTGTATGTTCACAGTAAAGGAAGAGTTCCAGCTTATGAATGAGGAGTACTACCTCATCTAAGGTTAGAGATGGAACATTCCCCAAACCGTTACTAAAAATGCACAGCTACTGAGTCTTGCTAGGACTGAGCATGATGAATAACAGAGTTGGAAGGGACCTTGGAGGTCTTCTAGTCCAACCCTCTGCTTAGACAGGAAACCCTAAACTACTTCACACAAATGGTTATCCAACGTCTTCTTTAAAACTCCCAGTGTTGGAGCAATCACAACTTCGGAGGCATGATATCAGCATGATGATACTGAATCCCAAATCAGTATGACATCATCCAGATGTTCATGTAAATTTGAATAAAGAAGGAGAGAAAGCTGAGTAGTATGGCACTCTGCAAAGAGGAGACTAGGAAACTATATTTCCCCCTCAAAAAAATCTGATTGAAAACAGCAATGAAGGAAGAAAGAATATCATTGCAGAATGGTGTCCCCTTCCCCGAATCTCCAGAGTTAGTACAAAAAGATACCATGCATCAACAGTATCAAAAGCTGCGGACAAATCAAAGAGCACAAGAGAGATATACACCACCCAGCTCCGCCACAAGCCATCTGGAAGCATGATTAAGGCTGTCTCTATGCTAAATCCTAGCCTGAACTCCAATTGAAATGGCTCTAGATAATTAGATTTATCCAGTGTTCTCATCTATTGCAGATGGACCACCTTCTCAAAAACCTTGTCTTTAAAAGGCATGAGTGAAGATAGGACAATCATTAGTCATTCGGTTCAGATTTCTGAGGAAGGAGTGTACTATTAGCACCATCAAGACAAGAGGTATCTGGGTGGCCTCCACCCACATGATGTTTCTATTTCCTATGTGTTCCATGATAGTTATAGCTTCATGGTGGATCAGGGTGCTGCTGGGTAGCATATATCGTCCCGCTCCAATCGCAACCAATCTTATAGGGCAGTGATGGCGAACTTTTTTGTCATTGCGTGCTGAAAGCATCGCCCGCACCCATAAGGCAATGCATGCGCAACACCCCCGTGCACTCCACCCCCCCTGTGCCTATGTATGCAACACCCCCACCACACTACTCCCTCCCCACACATGTGTGTGTGACCCCACCAATTTGGGCTTAGAAGGCATCCCTGCAACCTTCTGTGACTCCAGAATTGAACAGGGGGCTTCTGGTTAGGACCTTTGTGGCTCCCAGTATTTTCTTTTCTGTGGGAAATGGGTCCAAATGGTTCTTTGAGTGTTTAAGTTTGCCGACCCCTGCCCTAAACTTGCTGAAGATGTTACCTAGCCTGGTAATGAAATGTTCAGAAACCAACCCACAAGCTTGGAGAATGAACCTTTACTCTCATTGTACACCAGAGCTACAGATATTCACCACTATTGAAATAGAAATCTTTTTCCGGAATTCCAGTTTCCAATTTCTTCCCACATAATAATTTTTCCTGCTATCATGAAGATAGTATCATAGACTATTCAACCGGTCTAACAACTGGTTAGCTTACCACGTGCCTCGCGTGCATGCAGTGAGTTACAAAAAAGCTAAAAAACTTACTTTCTACTGCAGCTGATATATGGCAATCAGCTCTACCGTGTCTATCAGCTGGGCTAAAAGACAGGGAAATATAGTGAATATAACCCAGGGGGTGGGTGGGCCCGGTGGGCCCCCCTGATGGTTGGAGCAAACTGGTTCACTCTCAGCTGATCTTCGGAGCTACTGGTTCACCCGGACTGGGCCAAATCGGTAGAATCCCTCCTCTGAATAAAGGGAATATCAGTAGCTCAGGCTTGAACTATGCAATCCTTGATGCTCTCTGAGCTTTGTTGTTTGCTTGCATATATTTCATTATTAGACTAAGTAAGATCTTCAGTGCTAGAAGGGAGTGGAGTTTGTTCTATTTATATACAGTAGCTTGACAGTCATAGTTGATGGAGGTGTGGTTTTTCTCTCTGGTAGTTCCTTGATGAGGCTGTTGTTTGTTGCTTGATTGTTTGTCTTGTGTTAATTCTGTTTTTAAACTCTGCTTATCTGGGAGTTGATTGCTGCTGAGGGAAGCATTCTGGTCTTTTTGTTTCCCTGTTAACTTTTTTATCATCTCTCTTGAATGATGTGTAAATGTTGTTTATCTTTTCATGCCTGTTGATGGTTGATTTGTCTTGTGCCAAGCTTCAAGGAATCCTCTCACATTTTTAGATTTTGCTTGGTTTGGGATGCTTACAGTTTCTCAGTTGGAACTATGGTTAAGTCTGTCCATTGTTGTGAAATTAAGGAGCTTTCATTGTGTCTTCTGACTGCTAGATGGTGTAGATCCATGTGCTCTGTTAGCCAGCAAGCAGTAAACAAAGCCTAACTGTCTAGGCCCAAAGAACAAAAAAACCAACATATTCATAGGTGGTATTCATCTGGTTCAAACCGGTTCACCTGAACTGGTAGCAAAAATTGTGGGTGGGCCTGCCTGCCCCCTCTCCCCCTGCTGCGGCTCTAAGCCGTCCTATTTAGGCATATTTTTGAGGCCAGGTGCATGCACGGAAGGTGCATGCGTGGAAGGCTGGGCGCATGCACGACAAACCTGTGGTTACAAAATGTGAAAACCACAACTGAACATGTAGAGTTACTTCTGAGTAGCTTCTTTATTGTTGTTTGCCCATAGACAGAAATCTTGACAGACTAAAGCATCTATTTGCATAACTGTTAGATAGATTCCGTGAATTGCTAGGAAGGGGGGCCAGCATACCCTCTTCCTCCATTCCAACCTCTGGTGTCTCTTTGGTCCCTACTCTTGCAACTCCTGACTATGTTCCATCACACTAATCAAGGAACTACCAAGCAAAAAAACCACAGTCCCACCACTAATAACAAGGCAAGCTATTATAAATAAACAGAGCAAACCCCATTCCCTTCTGGCACAGAAGATGTTACTTAGTTGGACAATGAAACATCTGCAAGAAAACAACTAAGCTAAGAGAGCACCAAAGATTCCACTATTCAATTTATATTATAAAGAAGATTAATAGGACTTCTGAAGTTGGTCCCATAATACATTAAAGAGTGCATCTTAAGGAGTGCAGAAAACAGGAAATTGGGCTTGTTGGTGATCCTTTTTAAAAGCTTTAGATCATAAACTCTAGATATACAGATAAACAACACAGCTATAGATAAATAGTACATAGAGCACATAGAGATAAACAATATTTACACACCTTTCAAGAGAGGCAATAAACCACTTATGTCAGTGATATTCATTATTTAGTTAGCTTTTCTGTACTTTTCTGTACAATAGAATTGCCAAAAAAAGGGGGGAAACATGGATCTTTATATTATATAGATTTCAGTCTACTTGGTAGCTAATTTTATCAGAGGTTGTTCAGTTGATTAAAATGAACAATAAATAATAATAATGGAATTTGTCCCATGCTAATAGACATGTGCTCCAGATAGTAACAAATATTTTTATTATTTATTATTAGATTATTATCATGCATTTATTACTTTATAGGTAACAGGTGGTACATACATAGACACTCTCACACAAATACACATGCACATTCCTCCCTCCTATTTTCCCATAACAACAATGTTGGGAACTGAATTGGGCTGAGAGAGAATGACTAGCTCAAAGTCACCCACTGGCTTTCATACCTAAGGAGATATTAGAACACACAGGTTTCTAGACTACCATCTTAACAACTACCCCATATATCGTATTTTTTGAAGTATAAGACTCATCTTCCCACCCCCATAAAAGTGGGTAAAATTTTTGGTGCTTCTTATAGACAGAACATGGGCCTGTTTTCGGGCTCCCAAACCCTCTGCAAGTCACATTTTGGCCCTCCCCGCCCCCAGAAGCACTCTGCAGACCAAAAATGGGCAAATCTTTGGCGAAAACAGGACATGTGGGGGGGTTCGGGAGACCAAAAATGGCCCTGGTTTTGGTCTGCAAAGTCCTTCTGAGGGCCAGGAAGGGCAAAAGCATGAGGCACAGAGGTCAAAAACTATTTATATTTTCTTGTTTTCTTCTAGTAAATCTAGGTGCATCTTATAGTCTGGTGCGTCTTATAGTCTGGTGAGTCTTATAGTCCGAAAAATACTGTAAGTCTAATATAGGGTGATAGTTTTATATTTGGTTGGATGCAATATAACTAAAATAGTAAGGAGGCAATGCAAGGAAGAGCTAAGGGGTATTTCTGAAATGGTTTGCTTTGTTTGCATTTAAAATACAATCATAATCTATTTCCATGGATACATTTTAGTTAACTATGTTGGCTTCAGGCAATTACATAAGGAAATGAAATACTATAAATATAGATTTTATAGAGAGCACAGTAAAAATTTGGGCGGCATTGAAACTTCAGGGGAGGAATGATTTGCTGATTTCAGTAAAGTGTAGATTAGAACCTTAATAGAAGGAATTTAAATAAGGTACAAAGACTTTGCTAATGCCTCTATCTTGGGATTTTGAACGGGCATTTCACTATGTCTTGCTGTCAAGCAGCTGTTGTTACACAAATGACATTTACCTTCTGTCATTCTGGGTTAAACTTTAAAATGAAGTCCAGGCATAACAGGCCTTCTGTGGCTGTAGTTTATCCTACCTAATTGGCCTCAAGGTCATGTTTGTATCCATCCTCGTCCCAAAAAAGAGTGAAATGTTTGAAACTCAAAAATAGAAATTAGTTTAGAAACAAAGACCGTAATCTAGTAAAGGTAAAAGTAAAGGTTCCCTTCATACATATATGCTAGTTGTTCCTGACTCTAGGGGCGGTGCTCATCTCCATTTCAAAACTGAAGAGCCAGTGCTGTCCAAAGATGTCTCCATGGTCATGTGGCCGGCATAACTAAACACTGAAGGCGCACGGAACACTGTTACCTTCCCACCAAATATGGTCCTTATTTTTCTGCTTGCATGTTTACATGCTTTCGAACTGCTAGGTTGGCAGAAGCTGGGACAGGTCATGATAGCTCACTCCATTACGTGGCACTAGGGATTTGGACCGCGGAACTACCGACCTTTCTGATTGGCAAGCTCAGCGTCTTAGCCGCTGAGCCACCACATCCCTTAAGAACCTGGTAGCATTCCTTATTTTTCAACAAATGCAAAGTCAATACTATTATTTCCCGAAACATCAGCAGGATGTAAAAAGGACAAAGAGTAGCACCGATTTTTGCTCAGATGATTTACAGTTCATGTTGGAAGCAGGAGTAGGAAATGGACATAGGAAGATGGAATGCAGAAAAATAATCATTTTTGGTCAGCCTTTGGCACGTAGAACCAGCAGTAATGCCGGCAGCAACCCAATCTCCTCATCATCTGAGTCTGCCGCCAGCTCCACTGGCAGCTGACGGTCCACAACAATCTCTTAGTGCAATGTAAGGTTGTCAAAAGATTGAGAATTCACTGGGATAATAAGGCTTTTTATTATTATTGATTCATCACAGTCAGTTTAGACTGAATTTGGAATATTTGTCCTTCCCAAGGACCTGGCATAGGTAAATGTGAATGTTTGATGGTCTTAAGGGTATCATCACAAGATGTAAATTGTTCCAAGTAAAGCTGCCATTTGTAAATAACTGATGGTTATTTTGTCAGTACTAATGGTATTCAATACCTGGTGGTCTAGAGTTGTTGTTTTTTTGGATTGTCCTCAAAGTGCCTATTATTATTATTATTATTGGTACAACCTTTGCTTTCTTCTCCCACAATAGTTCTGTTTCTATTTTAAGGTCTTTGCATTTTGTCACCTTCTCCAGTTCTTTCTGTTCTTTTCTGCTGTCTCCTGGTTACTGCTACATCCACTAAACAGACATTTCTGCCTGTCTTATCAACAATTCTTTTGTCGATAAGTGTTACGCAGTGTTATGTGGCAGGTGCTTGTTTGTTTGAAGTCTAAAGTCCCAGAGCAATTTAGCTTCTTCCATTTTCCCTTGCTTTGTCTATCTTATGGTCCCGCCAGTTCCTGCTTGCGGACAAATGATATACCTTGCAGATGTTCCAGTGCATTATTGTTGCTACTTTGTTTGTAGTCAACCTGTTCAATTTCCTTGCAGCAGCTTAACTATTGTGGTCCACCGTTTCTTCAGCTCCTTTTGCCGTTGCTCCCTTCTCAGTTCTGGCTTTGTATGCATTTGTTCTTAAGGCTTGGCCTTGTGCAGCTGGAATTAGCCTCTCTGTCTTATTTATTTATCACTACCAGTGTATAGTAATTGAGGCAGTCTTGACACCTGGCAACTGTCTGCATTAGTCCCTGCAGTTTTCTTGGAAAGGCTTTCAGAAGTGTTTGCCCCTGCCTCTTTCTTAGGGCTGACAGATAGATTGCTTGGCTCCAGCTGGCTTTGGGTCTCAGCAGTGTGAAGTTCAATTTTTTTTTACTGCTGGTTTTTGTGGGTGTGGCTTGGTGGGCATGGCAGGGGAAGGATACTGCAAAATCTCCATCCCTATCCCACTCCAGGGGAAGGATACTGCAAAATCCTCATTCCCTCCCCACTCCAGAGGAAGGATACTGCAAAATCCTCATTCCCTCCCCACTCCAGGGGAAGAATGCTGCAAAATCCCATTCCCTCCCCACTCCAGGGGAAGGATACTGCAAAATCTTCATTCCCACCCCACTCCAGGGGAAAGATACTGCAAAATCCCCATTCCCACCCCACTCCTGGAGAAGGATACTGCAAAATCTCCATTTCCACCCCACTCCAGGAGAAGGATACTGCAAAATCTTCATTCCCACCCACTCCAGGAGAAGGATACTGCAAAATCTTGATTCCCACCCCACTCCTGGGGGAAGGATACAGCAAAATCTCCATTTCCACCCCATCCCAGGGCCAGCCAGGGGTGGTATTTGCCAGTTCTCCAAACCACTCAAAGTTTCCGCTACCGGTTCTCCAGAACCTGTCAGAACCTGCCGAATTTCACCCCTGGGTCTCAGGCAGGACTAGCGCTGATAGCCTCCCAGTTTGCCTTTATCCATTACATCAAACTGGAAACTGGATTTCACGGAGAAGATTACTTCTGAACCAGTGAGAAAATGGAAATTCTGTACTTTGTATAATAGGATGAATAGCAAGCGAAGAGGTACCTTGACCTATTTTAACAGAAATACTGTACTGAGCCAAAATTATATTGAGAATTAGAGAACAACAGCCTTTCATTACAGCACATTTCCATTTTAACTATGGAATCTACATGACTTCTTTCCATTGCCTGTGGAGCGTAGTTGAAGACTGAAGTACAAAAAAAGGGAGAACACAGAAAGGGTTTAATTGGCAGCTTGCTTTGAATATGGAGAAGTTGTCCCTCAGCATCATGAAAGCTTTCCGTTTGACATCTCGAAAAATGATACAGGAAACAATTTTTTATTTTGCTTTCTGATCAACGTATGCTAAGACTTCAGAGCAGTCACGACATATCCTCAAGTACAACATCCAGACATTTTAAAAAAATATTTTTACTTCACATTCTACAGGAAGGATATTGGTACTTTCCCAGATCCTTTAACGTGTATTGATAAAATAGAATTTTTCATAAGGTTCAGATAATATAGCAGACAAAACTTCTCCTAAACATTTCAAAGGGAACAGTAGCTGAACTCTCCACTTTCCTGAGAGCCTTGTTGTATGCCAGAAGATTGAAGAAAGATGAGGTCAGCAGCTGATGCTATCATGAATAATAACTTGAACTTTCCATCCTTTAAAAAAAAAAAAAACTTCAGTTCTTTATGCTTATAGCGGTAGCACACTAATCTATTTGTCACCTTTGATATTGTGTCACATAGACAGAAACTTGTATGCAAAAAGGAAATTTAAGAGGTTTCCATAAAGAAGAGGGAATCAACCTGTTCTCCAAAGTACCCGAAGGCAGGACAAGAAGCAATGGGTGGAAACTAATCAAGGAGAGAAGCAATTTAGAACTAAGGACATATTTCCTGACAGTGGAAACAATGAAACAGTGGAACAACGTGCCTCCAGAAGTTGTGGCTGCTCCAAGACTGTAAGTTTTTAAGAAGAAATTGGACAACCATTTATCTGAAATGGCATAGGGTTTCCTGCCTGAGCAGGGGGTTGGACTAGAAGATCTCCAAGATCCCTTCCAATTTTGTTATTCTGAAACAAGGTGATGCCACATTAATTTGGAAGCTAATTTTTGACACATTTATTTACAGCTCCCCACAAAATTTAATAGTCTATAGCAGGGGTGTCAAACTCTAGGCACGGGGGACAGATCCGGCCTGTGGGGTGCTTAGATCTGGCCTGTGGGGCTGCCCTAAAATCAGAGAAGGACTGGCCCAGAGTGCCTCTGCCAGTGAAAATGGAGCTTGGGAGACTGTTTCACTGGCAGAGTGCACAGGCCACCTCAGGCACACACACACACACCCGACACAAGTGATGGTGAGCTGGCCACGCCCACCCTCACCACCCCCACTCCACCCATTCAAGGTCAAATACAACCCTGATGCGGCCCTCAATGAAATCAAGTTTGACACCCCTGGTCTATAGCCGAGTGTTTTTTATGAAGAGATACACTTTTCTAGTTAAAAGTATGACTATTTCTTTCCCATAAGTGGCCAACAAGGAATATTTTTGGATTATTCAAACAATTTGTTACAGCCAGTATGGAAGGTTCCACCAAGGTCCTCTTATCCAATGGGAAAATACTTGAAGCCGATTGGCTGAGCTGTTTGACAGCTCCCTATAAAAGGGTTAGCTGTCAAACGGAGCGGTGCTGGATTTACATAGTGTATTCCCAATAAAGAGCAGTTGTTTGTCACTCAAGCCTGAGTCTGCCTCCTCCGTTCACCTGATCTAACACAATTATCTTTGTTTTAAAAGTGTAAGCCCCAGCTTAACTCCCATCTGAAAATCAAAATTCATTAGGGCAGCCAAACGGCTAGCATAAGTTTGATTTGTTGGTCCCTCTCCTGGTATCCAGCAATAACTTAACAGCTTGAATAACTGTACATGGCACACCACTTTCAAAGCAGCTTCCTCTATATCAAAAGAGCCACAAACAACCCTGAACATGTTTACTTGCAAATTGTCATCTGCTCAACTCAGAAGACGTTGTTTGTCACTCATGAAATGCTGATTTATCAGAATGAATGAAGGAACCAATGAGAATGGGTTATAGAAGGAGTTCACACTTCCATTTGTTCAAGAAAACTGGGCCCAGAACTACCTAAAAGGAGGAAAAAATTACAGTGCAGTCTTTTAGACTGATGTAAGTGTTTAATTGAAATATATTGCTTCCGTGACAGATATGTTCTCCTAGGTAGCCATCTGCTATTCAATTGCCACCGCTTATGTTCAAAAATATAAAGTTCTGGGGATATTGCCAGCTTCATCCTCTTCATTGTTTGCCCTTGTGTCACAACTGCCCACATGGCAGAGCATAAAGCCTGACCTTGAGAAGGATTAAAGAGACCCTAGAAATGTGGGGGGCATTCTGGTTCTACCCTCATTTGGCCCTCGCTCTCTTTGACATGCAAGCCTGACAGATTTCCACAGAATATAGGCAGCCATTTGTGAAATATGTTACATTTGTGACCTCAAAAATAAGTTTTGAGTTCAAGCGCTGATTTCTCTTGAGAATTCAACAATCTAGAAGTCCAGTGCATTCTAAACTAATGCAAATATATCTTCCCCTTGCCAATGTCCATAATCTCTGCACACGTAGGTGTTTTTCACTTGCTCTCTTGCTGGTATCTTCATACCAAGGATGAAATCCAGCAGGTTCTGGAGAACCAGTAGTGGAAATTTTGAGTAGTTCGGAGAACTGGCAATTGCCACCTCTGGCTGGCCCCAGAGTGGGGTGGGAATGGAGAGTTTGCAGTATGAGTCCCCTGGAGTAGGGTGGGAATAGAGAGTTTGCAGTATCCTTCCCCTGCCACACCCACCAAGCCATGCCCACCAAGTCAAGTCAAGCCACGCCCACCAAACCACGCCCACAGAACCGGTAGTAAAAAAATTGAATTTCACCTCTGCTTTGTCCCTTTTTCCGTTTGGCTCAGTTAAATTGAGCCTTCTCCTGCTTTTAACTGTCTAAATCTAGATTCATCCCCATCAGTTCACTGAAATGTCCCCTTTGTGAATCTCCCAGCTGCTCTCCACATTGACTATGCTGTCAACCAATATTCCAGAATTTTTTTTTGCATTCCTTCTCACTTGTCCTTTACCTAATGTTTTCTCTCTGTTAGCAGAAAGGGTGTTGTCCCACTCTTGTGATGCCCAACAGTCTTCTTTTTTAATCTTCTTTTCTTGCCATGTGCAAAAATTTGTTTTGCAGTTTTTCTATCCTGTCCCAGTCCAAAGAACTCTGGGTGACCTGCAGCAGACAAAGGAAATGAAAAAACACGATTAAGGAGGCCATTAAATCAGCCGGGGTTAAAAGCCCAGTTGAATAGGTTGTCTTAAACACCTTTGGAAATGCTAAAAAGTAGATGAGCAGGAAATGGAAATAGAGACTTAAAAATTATGAGATTGCTATCTAGTCAATATCACCCTAATCAGCCAGAGAAGGCTCTTTCCGGATGTTTTTTTTTTTAACCACTTTAGTAGATTGTGGGTAAACAGTATCAGATGTATCCTGCCACAATGAGGCATGGGCTTTGCTGGTGATGGCAGCACTCTGACTTGTGTCTGGAAACCTATCATCAACCCAGTGTAGCAATTTTAGAAGTAGCATTACCTGGCAATAGCAAGCTTGACCTGTCGGCTTTCTAGTTATCACATTCTGGATCATGTGCAATTTCTTAGTTTGTCTTCAAAGACTGAGAAAGGAATAGCAGTCCACACAAAGTATGCTATAATAATCCAAATAAGTGATGATCTGAGCATGAGAAACCATTGCTAAGGGATCACGACCCTAGTAGGGTTGTTCATGGCACAATAGCAGGGGTGGGTTCCTGCCAGTTCTAACCTCTTCTATAGAAGAGGTTCCACAAATCTACAGTGCCATTTAGAACCGGTTCCAGCTCCCTCCTCCCGCCCATCCGCACATCATCAAGATGAAGAGCGAGAGGAGGAATTCTGGGAGCTGAAGTTCACAAGTCTTAAAGCTGTCACGTTTGAACACCCCTGGGGGGGGTTCCTAAAGGGTTAGGGGTGCAAGGGTCTTGTAACTTGACAGCTTTAAGACTTGCGTGCTTCAAATGCCAGAGTTTCTGAGCCAACATTTTGGTTGCTAAGCAAGAGCGTTGTTAAATGAGTTTCACCACATTTTACAAGTTGGCCACGCCCACCCAGTCAAATGACTGGCAAGCCACTCCCACCCAGTCACATGGCCAGCAAGCCACTCCCACCCAGTCACATGGTCGGCAAGCCACTCCCACAAAGTAGGCCACACCTACAGAGTAGGTTCTAAAAAATTTTGAAACCCACCACTGCCACCAAGCCACACCCACAGAACCAGTAGTAAAAAAAATGAATCCCACCACTAATTCCCAGCCATTGTTTCTTGTCTTGCCTTTTGGTGCTATACAAAAGTTTCAATCTTTCTACCGGGCCTCATTTAATATGACAGACTCGTACACAATTCCCCCCCCCCAACCTCCCTGTGTCTTCAACTTCATCATTTATTCAAAAGGTTTAATATCATCTAGGGTAATTTTGCCCACAGATAAACCCATAGAAAGTCATTCATTTTTTCAAGTTGGCCATGCCCACCCAGTCACATGGCCAGCAAGCCACTCCTACCCAGTCACATGGCCAGTAAACCACTCCCACAAAGCAGGCCACACCTACAGAAGAGGTTCTAAAAAATTTTGAAACCCACCACTGCACAATAGCCAAAGTGTCTACTCCCCCCCCTCCACTGTGGATAAAATGGGCCACTTAATGGTACCAAGAAGTTTATTTAACTATGCTAGCAAGATATTCCAAAAGTAACCGTCCTTGCTTGTCCATACAAAGACAGTTTGTGGTAGGCTGTCATTTATTATCTTAATCAGAGTCCACAACCATCTCTATTGTCAGAGAGTAAACTACAGAACCTCTTTTCCCCAAGCTTCCCTTAATTTATTCAGCACGGCTTCCAACTATTTTTGCAGCTTCCCTAGGATGATGATAAAGTGTGTATATGTGTGTGTGTGTGTTTTGGTGTCAGCCAAGGGTCCACTAATAATTATTTTGGGTGACACATAGAATGATGATCACAAAATTGAAGTCAAGCTCCACATTTGGAGCAGCGCTGACATAAGTGCCATTCCTCGCCTTGACCTGCCTATTAAAGAAAGAAAAAAAAATCTGAGTTGCAAAATACAAGGACTAACATTACCAGATGAAATATTAAATGTGCTGACAAATAGCCACACCTACAATGAAACAAAGGGACTTACAGTGTGGCTACAGGCAAATACACGTATGTAGAACATTTTAAAAAACCCTTAGACTGTCCAAAAGATAGTCAGAAACAAATACATCTTCATTAACATTGAGATGCATTGTCTAAGTACTGTCTACAGTCTCTTCCTCTCTTCCCCCCCCATTTTGAATGGATTATTTTGACTCTTCTTCTAAGGCAAACCTAGTGTCATAGCATGTCAGCACTTGTGTAGCACAAAATCGAAATGCTTCATTGGTTGAATTCTATTACTTTGAACTGATACAACATTGTGATCTGTTTTCTAATTTCCCCCAGGATTTCACCTCCCTCTTTTGTTTTTCTACCTCATTTTCAGGAAGCTTTTAAACTTCTTTAGAATATAGAATAACAGAGTTGGAAGGGACCTTGGAGGTCTTCTAGTCTACCCCCTGCTTAGGCAGGAAACCCTACACCACTTCAGACAAATGGTTATCTAACCTCTTTTTTAAAACTTCCAGTGTTGGAGCATTCACAACTTCTGGAAGCAAGTTGTTCCACTGATTCATTGTTCTGTCAGGAAAATTCTCCTCAGTTCTAAGTTGCTTCTCTCCTTGATTAGTTTCCACCCTTCCGTCCTGCCCTCAGGTGCTTTGGAAAATAGCTTGACTCCCTCTTCTTTGTGGCAACCCCTGAGATATTGAAACACTGCTATCAGGTCTCCCCTAGTCCTTCTTTTCATTAAACTAGACATACTCGGTTCCTGCAAAAGTTCTTCATATGTTTTAGCCTCCAGTCCCCTAATCATCGTTGTTGCTCTTCTCTGCACACTTTTAAAGTCTCAATATCTTTTTTTAAATCATGGCCACCAAAAGTGGATGCAGTATTCCAAATGTGGCCTTACCAAGGCATTATAAAGTGGTATTAACCCTTCATGTGATTCTTCCTATTTTTTGTTTCAGTTTAGAGCCAACTTTTGACCATTAAATAATTGTAGGCCTCCCTTGACTGGAACTCAGATCCCCTATACATGGACCTGCACGTGTAGTTGTCTTAACAATATTATGGAACCAATTTACCATTGCTAATTTCTCAGATTTTTTTCTCAACTTTCCAATCCAGCTTCTAGCTCTGGCATTTCTTGGAGATCTTTCCTCTGTGTATTCACCACATTTGACCCTACTGAGTTTTTTAGAAGAACCAAGGTTGAAAAAGTGCAGAAAAGAGCAACAAATATGATTTTAGGGACTGGTGGCTAAAACATACAAATAATGGTTACTGGAATTGGGTATGTCTAGATTAATGAAAAGAAGGACTAGGAGTGACATGATAGCAGCGTTCCAATATCTCAGGGGTTGCCACAAAGAAGAGGAAGTCAAGATATTCTCCAAAATACCAGAGGGCAAGACAAGAAGCAATGGACGGAAACTAATCAAGGAGAAAAGCAACCTAGAACTAAGAAGAAATTTCCTGACAGAACAATTAATAGCAATAGCAGTAGACTTATATACCGCTTCATAGGCCTTTCAGGCCTCTCTAAGCGGTTTACAGAGAGTCAGCATATTGCCCCCAACAATCTGGGTCCTCATTTTACCCACCTCGGAAGGATGGAAGGCTGAGTCAACCCTGAGCCGGTGAGATTTGAACCACTGACCTGCTGATCTAGCAGTAGCCTGCAGTGCTGCATTTAACCACTGCGCCACCTTGGCTCTTAATTCTAATCAGTGGAATAACCTGCCTCCAGAAGTTGTGAATGCTCCAACACTGCAAGTTTTTAAGAAGAGATTGGATAACCATTTGTCTGAAACAATATAGGCAGGGGATTGGACTAGAAGCCCTCCAAGGTCTCTCCCAATTCTTTTATACCATTCCATAATGATTGAGTTTGTACCTGTTGTGATTGTGATTTGCTTGACAATATTCTTTTGATTTTCACTTTAATTACAAGAAAAGGGTTATAAGTAGCAAAAGGCTATAGCAATAGCATTTAGTCTTATATACCGCTTCACAGTGCTTTATAAGTAAAGGTAAAGGTTCCCCTCACACATATGTGCTAGTCGTTCCTGACTCTAGGGGGTGGTCCTCATCTCTGTTTCAAAGCCGAAGAGCCAATGCTGTCCGAAGACGTCTCCATGGTCATGTGGCCGGAATGACTAAATGCCGATGACATAAGGAATGCTGTTACCTTCCCACCAAAGGTGCTCCCTATTTTTCTACTTGCATTTTTATGTCCTTTCAAACTGCTAGGTTGACAGAAGCTGGGACAATGGCGCTCACTCCATTATATGGCACTAGGGATTCAAACTGCCAACCTTCCTGATCGACAAGCTCAGCATCTTAGTCACTGAGTCACCGCGTCCCTGTTTACAATGGTTTACAGAGTTAGCATATTGTCCCCAACAGTCTGGATCCTCATTTTATCAACCTCAGAAGGATGGAAGGCAGAGTCAACCTTGAGCCAGTGAACATCGAAGTGCTGGCAGTTGGCAGAATTAGCCTGCAGTACTGCCTTCTAACCACTGTGCCACCATGGCTCTTCCTGTAGCATTTGTATTTATTGACAGATGGTCAGGGGACTTTTGAGAAGATGTATGGCAGACTTTTCAGCCATTTGTCTTGTGTGTGTGCAAAGCCTGATGGTGCCCAAGTTAGACTGCCATTCTCTAGAGAGGTAGAGAATAGTCTGTATGAAAAATGACATTCCACTGAAATCCAGCTGGTTTACTTAAAGTCAAAGAGGGACAAGGCCAACTTGCCCTTGCTTCAAGGAAAAGGTCTGAAACACAAGTTCTGCTTGTTACATCACTCTGCATTTTACAATCTAGGGGAATCACAGTTTTCTCCTATATCAAGTGCCAGGGACTTCTAATCATTAATAAATCTCTGTGTTCAGTCTTCTTTCGCTCTCCCTCCTCGATTTTCTGCAGGCACCTAGGAAATTCATCAGAATTGTTGTTTTGCTGATAAGAGTAAAATACCAGGTATTCCACTGGCCTGACTTGTCTAGAATGCCACTGTGTGAAGCAAACAATTTATTTTATGTAAATCTAAAAAAGTAGATAATGTGAGGGTTTTTAATCCTCACATAACATACAACAATGACTTCCTTTGCTTCCTTTTTCCGCTTTCCTATGCTGGCAAAAACTCCTCCTACTGGTTCTTTTGTAAATCACAGTACAATGATGATAACATAGAAAGATGTTTTCTTCTGCTAATGTCATTTTTTTTAAATGACAGTTTATAAAAATTCTCAATAGTAGTAACTCTGAGAGGGAGCTTGGAATCCTAGTGGACAACTATTTCAATGTGAGCCAGTAGTGTGCAGCAGCTGCTAAAAAAGCCAACACAGTTCTAGGCTGCATAAACAGAGGGACTGAATCAAGATTATATGAAGTGTTAATACCACTTTATAATGCCTTGGTAAGGCCACACTTGGAATACTGCATGTAGTTTTGGTCACGACGATGTAAAAAAGATGTTGAGACTCTGGAAAGAGTGCAAAGAAGAGTGCTAGAATGAGTGCAGAGAAGAGCAACAAAGATGATTAGACTGGAGACTAAAATATATGAAGAACGGTTGCTGGAACTGAGTATGTTTAGTTTAATGAAAAGAAGGACTAGGCGTGACATGATAGCAGTGTTCCAATATCTCAGGGGTTGCCACAACGAAGAGGGTGTCAAACTAGTCTCCAAAGCACTTGAGGGTAGGACAAGAATCAATGGGTGGAAACTAATCAAGGAGAGAAGCAACTTAGAACTAAGGAGAAATTTCCTGACAGTTAGAACAATTAATCAGTGGAACAACTTGCCTCCAGAAGTTGTGAATGCTCCAACACTGGAAGTTTTAAAAAAGAGATTAGATAACCATTTGTCTGAAGTGGTGTAGGGTTTCCTGTCTAAGCAAGGTGTTGGACTAGAAGACCAACAAGGGAATCCAATTCTGTTATTCTATATTCTAAAAATGTTTTGAAAGTTCTAATCTGCAAACTTTTTCTGCCATACAAAATGTGAAAGCCAGTACAATGAACGAGAATTCTTCAATGCATTTCACTTCGAATGTATTAGCAAACAAGTCCTTCCCATGTACTTATCTTGGAAGAATATTAAGTTCAAGCCCACTGTGGATAGATCTCAAATCAGGACCAAAGTTGAACCCAAAATTTCAGTTGCAAAGTGAGACAATTGTTAAGTGATTTCCCCGCATTTTATGACCTTTCTTGCCCAGTTGTTTAATGAAACACTGCAGTTATTAATTTAGTAACATGGTTGTTAAGTTAACCTGGCTTCCCCATAGACTTTGCTTGTCAAAAAGATGCAAAAATCACATGATTCCAGGATCCTGCAATCATCATAAATACATGCCAGTTCACTAAATGAACTGTTGTAAGTCAAGGATACCTGTATTGTACATTATGACAACAATCTTTCAACGATATTTGCATTTCATGAGTGCAAATTATGTTAACATAATACTGGGAATAAAAAGGAGAATGTTAAAAAAAACATAAAGCAAAATAATGATACTAAACTCAAAATTAAAACCATGCATATCATTTGTGATACTTTTCATATTATTAAGGTGTAGGACAGTGATTTTAATGATCTATATGTATTTAGTGTTCTGCTATTTAAATAGGTAAAGAAGAGATAAAAGAAGAAAGAGAGAGAGAGTGTGGATAAATCCATTTCAATTTATATTCCTTGTAGATCTAAAATGTAATAGATTTTTTTAAAAAAATCCATATTTCAAGAAATATGATGATAGTATATCTAGAGACAAAGCAAAATTAAGTTATCAATAGAAACTGGTTTCACGATTATGTATAACTGAAAAAATATATAGAAAACCCACAATCTAAATTTAGAGTCACTGAATAGCAAATTCTATGTAAAGCCTATATTTTTAGTGCTGCCATAACAGAGTCATTTAAAACAATGTGATGGGGGGGGGGAGTTTAGAGTGTGATGTGAGCTATTTACGTTACTGTAATTTTCGTTACTACATGTAAATGTTGGAATCCTAACTTTGGATTGTAGGCAAACATTCAGGGAGAAGATACCTTGAAGCCTGGATCCAAGCTTTCTTGAACCTGTTTTTGGTTCCAACTACAGTGAGACGCCCAAGCAGCATGATCAAAGACAATTTTAGGAGACATTGCCCCAAGACTCCTATACGTCTGATATGATAGTGTGGATGAAAACTCAGCAGGCCAACAAACATTGCTGAATTGTGAATGTTGTGGGACAATTCTTGTTTTAAAAAATGACATTTATATACTAAAATATGGCAGGATTGGTTCAAGTTAGAACTGCTAGAACCAATGTCAAAAGCTTTTCAAAACAGCTTCTGTTTTCAGGCAAGTATCTCTTTTACAGGGCTGTAAAACTGGGAGATAATAACTGGGAGAAATATTAAAATGTTATTAAAATGACCTCATAATGATATAATTGGATATCTATTTCTGAGCTTCACTTTTTAGCCAACAAACCATTTTAAACATATTCTATTGTGATGCTATATAATGAGAACTCAGTCACTTGAAAAGAAGTATGCAAGCCTTCCCTTCCCTCCCTTCCCCTCTCCTTCCTACTGACCTCTGGACTTACTGCTAAATGCAATTATTACAAATCAATAGCATCAGTGGTGGGATTAAAAAAAAATTACTACCCGTTCGGTGGGTGTGGGTTGGTGGGTGTGGCAGGGGAAGGATACTGTAAAATCTCCATTCCCTGCCCACTCCAGGGTAAGGTTACTGCAAAATCCCCATTTCCTCCCAATCAGCTGGGACTTGGGAGGCAGATAATAGATGGGGGCAGGGCCAGTCAGAGGTGGTATTTATCGGTTCCCCAAAGTACTCAAATTTTCTACTACTGGTTATCCAGAACTGGTCAGAACCTCCTGAATACCTATGAGTAGCATGGTTTGTGGCTATTTTTAGGGAAGAAAGAAGCATAAATTATAGTAGGTTTAATTGTGCTGAAGCTCAGAGACACACAAACTGGTCCCCAAACTCAGAAAAGAGGACAGAAAATCCATACACTGTTGACCCTAATCTATTTGTATGGAACAGGTGGCTGTACAATATAATACAATCTCAAGTATCCCTTAAGTGTCTGGAACTAAATACTGGTTGTTTAGACCCTAATAAATCACAATTCTCATCTCTTATTCTTTTTATTTTGTAAAAAGGTTTTTTTTATTTTTCCTTTCAAATTCATTGTTAGATACACATTCTTATAATTGTTATTTAACATATGTTAATTCATATCATTTTTTTCGCCTGTATATTTACATTTTGATATTTTCTTTTTTCCCTCCCCCTATTTTAATCATGTGTCATCTGAGATATTTATTTCATGTTTTGTTTTTCTTTCTATTCATATCTTTTTTCAAGCCACTCATAAAATTGCCCCCATGTCCACTGATTCCTCTTTGTCCTTTATTCTCAATGTCAACCTATTCACATTTTCACAGTCCAATATATTCTTTATTACCTCCCTTTCCGATGGGATTTGTCTGCTTTCCAGTTTTGTGCAAATAAAATTATAGCTGCTGTTATTATTTGTAGAATCAAATATGACTTTTCTTTACTATATTTCTCTGGTAGAATACCCAATAAAAATACCTCTGGCTTAAACCTCTGGCTTACAGGTTGATGTATCATTTTCTCTAACCATGTTTGTATTTTAGTCCAATAGCTTTTTGCATTCCTACACATCCACCACATATGATAATATGTATCTGACAATTGATGACATTTCCAACATTTAGCTGATTTATCCTTAAATATTTTTGCAAATCTTTCAGGTGTCATGTGCCATCTATAAAACATTTTATATAAATTCTCTTTTCTCTTATTCTAAAAAGTAGGGAAGAAGAAGGGAGAAAAGAACAAGAACAAGAAAGTTAAAGTTTACTTCTTTCATTTCCATAGACCATTAGGAGAATTGGCCAAAAAATGACAGCTGCTGAACTTTTTGAGTAATCATCATTTTGAAATTACAGTCAACCTCTGTTTGCAACAGCATAAACATTTGTGGCTGATTTTAAATGAAATGCTGACATTCGGAGAATATTTGCTAAACACGTATATACAAAATTCTTTTTCTGCTTATCCTAACATTTTATGACAATTAATTTGCATTACACATTTTAACATGTGGCAACAGACATTCAAGAATCTCAGAAAATCTTGCCTCATTTGTCTATATTTAGGAACTCTGGAAAAAAAATACAGGAGAAATCTGTGCTCCATCTAATTTGTGAATAAACAGACCTCCCAACCTGTCCGATGGAGATGCTTCTAATTCGTGTAACTTTGATTTTTTTTTGTAGTCATGTTCAGGATGGATGAAAGAGTTTACAATTTAAGAGATGTAAAATGACATTATCTCTACTGTTAAGTACAAGATTTCTTTTTTTTTTTTTTAAAGAATGCTACTGTATTTTTCAGACTATAAGATGCACCGGAGTATAAGACGCACCAGGATTTTGAAGAGGTAAATTTTTTAAAAAGTTTTTGCACACTGCAGGACTCCCAAACTCTCTGCATGCCTCATTTTCTGTGAAAAATGGGGCATGCATAAGCTTGTACAGTGCTCCTGGGGGCTGGGAGGGGCAAAAACGGGCAAAAAAAGGGTCTTCTTTGCTCATTTTTCCCCTTCCCAGCCTCCAGAAGCACTTTGCAGGCCTCCCAAACACTCTGCACATCCATTTTTATGAAAAATGGGATGCGTAGGGTCGGGCTTTCGGGAGACCAAAAATGCTGTATTCAGTGTATAAGGCGTGCCCAGATATTTACCCTCTTTTTTGTGGGGAAAAAAGTGTGTCTTATACTCTGAAAAATACAGTATTTGTCTATGTTTGGAAAACATCCAACTCTTAAAGGTCTATGTTTTCCCCAACTAGTACCTGGAGATGCCCACTTTTCCTGCTTCAAAAAGCAGGAAAAGTGTGTGTGTTAGTCATTTAAATGATACATTTGCATCACACAGGCAGCCAGCGGCAATGTCCGAGTCTGAAATGTGTGTAATAAACAAATCAAACAGTTTTACAGGCCACTGCACTTTGAAATGGAGGTGCAAGTCTTTAGAAGAGCAAATGACAACTCCTTCAAGGATGCAGCATCGCATGTGAGAATATTCATGAATTCAATCATCAGGCATCTTTTCTTTCATAAGTGTAACTGCAAGTGTTATTTTGGCTACACAAAATCAAGATGAATAGTTCCCAAGGCAGCTTACGTTATCAGGGCTTCTTAGGAAAAAACTGCAAGTACGTCTCACTGGAAATAAACCTATTGCAATGCATGCACCAATAATCTATTTAATGCCCTTGTTTGCTTCATAAAAGTTACTTAAGTCTTCTCCTTCACTCTGCCCAAGGCTAAAACTGCCCACCTGTGATCATGGCATCTCTGTACCAACATGGTAACCTGTCATTGTATAGCATAAGTTCAAAACATTTTACTACCAGTTCTATGGATGTGGCTTGTTGGGCGTGGCTTGGTGGATGTGACAGGGGAAGGATATTGTAAAATCTTCATTCCCTCCCCATTCCAGGAGAAGGTTACTACAAAATCCCCATTTGCTCCCTATCAGCTGGGACTTGTATTGTATTGTATTGTATTGTATTATTTATATGCCGCCCTTCTCCGGGAGGACTCAGGGCGGCGAACAATTCAAGGGGGAAGGAAAAGGGGAACATAAAAGACAAAATACAAATAATAAAAGTAGACAACAGTTGCACAACCATACATGTCGAGAGGGGAGGGAACTCATCACCCCAAGGCCTGCCGGCAAAGCCAGGTTTTGACGGCTTTTTGGAAGGCCTGGAGAGAGGTGAGGGTCCGAATCCCTGTGGGGAGTTCATTCCAGAGGGCCGAAGCTGCCACAGAGAAGGCCCTCTCCCGGGCCGAAGCTGCCACAGAGAAGGCCCTCTCCCTAATAGCCAGGTGGCATTGGCTGGTAGATGGCACCCGGAGGAGGCCAACCCTGTGAGATCTAATGGGTCTGTGGGAGGTAATTGGCAGCAGGCGGTCTCTCAAGTGGGAGACTTGGGAGGTAGAGAATAGATGGCGGCAGGGGCAGTCAGAGGTGGTATTTACCGGTTCTCCAAACTACTCAAAATTTCCGCCACTGGTTCTCCAGAACTGGTCAGAACCTGCTGAATACCTCCTCTGTATAGCATCGTTGCTAAATGTTAGAGTGATGTTGGAAAATATGTATGTCATAACCTTAAGACAATAACGAGAAAGTTCAGAGCAGTTTTTAGATTTAGGAACTTGTTTAATGGAAGCACACATACTGCAAAGATATTTCCTAAAATGCAAAGTGTCAGATAGCCTACTCCAACATGGTCTATTCTACTGTATTTTTTTTTTTAATTACGCAAAGACTCAGTTATAATAGTTTATTTTTAGGCCATAAGATTTCTCCTTGGTTGCTCTTTTTTTTAAGTCAATTTTTTTATTTTTATATAAATATTTATATAAAAGTCCAGGCACTTTGTTTTACAAAAGAAAAAAAATACAGATATGATAATGCTAATAATAATACATGTAATAATTATAGCAATATTTATAGTTATATTACCTTATTTATAATCATATTAATTGTACTAGCATACTTATAATTATTGATAACATTCATATTTTGCTTACGTATAACAATTATTTTTCTTCATCTAACTTCTACCTCTTATCTCTAAGCCTTGATAAAACCTATTCCACATTGAATAGTACTCTGTATCTCCTTTGTCTTTTATTTTCAATGTCAATCTACCCATCTCTGCACAGTCCAATGTTTTCCTGATTATGTTTTCATCTGGTGGTGGTGTGTTCTCACTGGTGACTTTTGAGGAGTATGAATTTTAACTCCCACATTTTCAACCTTTGATGGCCATGGCTGAGAAATCTTTGTTGAAGACCAGATGTAAAAAAGTACATCTAAGTTGGAAAAGAATTCTTCAGAATATTTCTGCATTTTCTTGCTTTCAGTAGTTTAGAGACTAAAGATCCTTTATATTTCTTCAGCAATAGGGTAGTGTCCCCAACAGCAATGAAAAGTAGCTTCTCTCTGAGCTCCTAGGTTCTGTATCTCCAAGAAACGTTCACTTCAGGAGTGGAGTAATAAATGTCACAGAAGAATTGTAGACTGAAGTCAGAATTCTCTTTCAATTTGCAGAATGGATGATGGCCTGAGGAAGCTTTTTTTGAAGAGAAGGGACAAATCGGCTGAGGGCAGGCTACATACCGAATACACCAAGTCCAGGTTAAAAAACATACAGTTTTTCTGTCTACCTATCAGGCCCAAATAAAGAAACCAAATTTTGGCTTAATGCAACATCAAGCCTCAAGAACAAATGATAGATCCTTACAACTTGCAGGATCTCAAACTACTTTAACCTTTTCTGGCAAGTTGTGCAATTTCAGCCAGACTACCATAAAAGTATCAATTGCTTTTTATTAATCAGTGTCATTCCATTTAATGACAAGGAAGTAAGATGTGGAATACTTGCTCTTATTGTAATTATTAGTGTGGTGGAAGAGCATATGGTTTGTCTTTTGTCCAACCTGCAACTTACTTTGCTTCTCGTGGTTCATTAGGATCTATGTATGTCACTTATAAGTCCCTTTTCAGTTCAGTTAGTAAGGTCTTCAAGAGGGTGAGGATCAGGGGTGGGTTCTACCCAGCGTTACTGCTGGTTCGCTTGTGGGCGCGCTTTGCATGCACGCATGCGGAGTTCAATAGAAATTGTTCTGCACATGTGCAGAACTCAAAAACAAAATCGCGGTAATGACCTTGGTGATCGGAGAACCAGTTTGGAGGCGCGGCCACCCTGGGTGGCTGCCAGTTCTGCAACCCAGGCAGGCATGCCACTACCGGTTCAGCCAAACCGGGCCAAACCGGTAGGAACCCACCACTGGTGAGGATATATAACACTTCCCAACTCAGTTCTGACAAAATATGCAAAGTCCACCATGTGAGGCCACAATTCTGAATTCTTTCAGGAGGTTGGGAGATATGACATTTCTAATTCAAGCAACATTTTTCCATTTGCTTCAAGAAGTCTACAACTTCTTGTATCTGTTTGGTTGGCAACACAAACAGCTGTAGAGGGAAAGACAAAAATTAATAATAATGGCTTCCTCCTCCAATGTACAGTATCCTGTGAGAAGGGGTCTTCTCACAAGAATTCACAGAGATTCCTTTAAAAGAGAAAGAAGAAGGATAGCATCTATGGGCAAGGCCCTCCATTTTGCTTCCATAGAGTAGTTTAATTGAGGGAAAGCACTGTGTAATTATATAGATGTTGCATTGCAAATTAAAGTGGGGAAAAAATTACAGGAAGGAGCTATTTTAGACTATATGCTTTAGATATACGCAATGAACAAAACACATTTTTACACTGATGAGATTTTAATTAGACACATTTCCCATTAGCTAAGATTAAGAGTTAGAATTCATCTTTTTTTTTTCCTCCTTCAAAATGTGATGGGGTGATGAAAAAGAATGACTGAAAAGGATCATTAGCACAAAAGGTTTTGCTGTATCAGGGCATATGCTAAATAACATCTAAACAAAGCAAAAAACACCTCCCCTTCTTTTTTTTCTGGCCCCCGCCTTACTGATTTATTTCATGCTCATAAACCCAAACAAGAAACTGAGTGACTGTTTAGGTACGGAAATTTCTTTTAAATATTTATAGGGTGCAGAACTCCTGAGGAATTTAGAAGTGGCTTTGTAAATCCTTAAAGTTTTGTATGTCATGGAAATATTTGCATATCAAGTTAGAGGATTTCCTGACTTTTTCAATTCCTCATGATTGGACTGAATGGATAAATGCCTTTTGTGGGTGCATATTTTATATTCATCTTAGGTTAGTATCAATTTAATATCTTTTTCTTTGTTGTAATAAAGCAGCCAATGAGACAATATTCAAATTCAGTTCAGATTCCTGGATCAACATATGAAGCCGATATGCATGCATTCTATTTGTTAGCTAGCCTTCAAAAAGAGAATAGTAGCTTTGTATTCCATAAACAAAAATTTTCTCACTCTTTCAACATTATCTTTAAAAAGGAGCTACTGTGAAAGTTTAATAATATAAAGTGATATGATGCAGAGGATTAATCAAAAAGTCTTTCGGCTACCTGACACATGCCCATCATCCTTACAACTGTCTCATGCTTCTGATGTATTATCTTGCTGCAGCAAAGTTGGACAGAACAATTCATCATTAATACTTTGCAATGCACAGTCATGTCAATAAGTTCATAATAAAAATGTTAATTGCAGTAGGACATGAAGTGTTGTTTATTAACCAAAATTACCACAGAAAAATATGAAAATTGTGACTATATTGTTCTGGGTAAAAATCTTGTATTAAATAGATGAAACAATACACAATATTTGATCTCAAAGTAGTTATCTTTCTGATAAACACTCATACCCTGTGGAACATTCTAGCACCAGAAGTGAGAACTTCCCCCTCCCTTTTGGCCTTCCTGAAAGGTATTAAAACCTTTTGCCAGTTAGCCTGTGACTGGAGGTGATTGGTGGAATAAAAATCCCCATCCCATCCATTTCTTAACCCTCTTAGTTTCCATTTTAGCATAATTTTTAACAATATTTTAATCTTTAATTTTAATGTTTTAATATTTTAATTATTTTTACTTGTTTACTTGTAAGCCTCCCAGAGTCATCTTGTAGGAGAGATGGGCAGCAGAAAAATGTAATAAATAAATGAACACTGAGAAGGAACCAATGACAATGGTAGATGCTTTCTAAAGGAGCTGCTTTCTTAGGGACTATAGTGGTGAAATTCAGTCAGTTCTAACCGGTTGGGGCGAACCAGGAGTGGTGGTGGCGTGAGGCTCCGCCTACCCACCCGACATCATCATGTCCCATTTTTTATGCTATGTGCATACGCGGAAAGTTCACATTTGCAAACCGGTAGCGAAGGTAAATGGATTTCACCCGCTGACTATTGATACATTTTCTTTAATAGTTACACAAACTGTTCATGTTCTAGAATGTTATTATACGGAATCTCAAATAAATGATTCTGCTCTAAAATTACATTATAGGGTATGAGGACAAAGGAAGGCAGCCATATGGTAGGGAGCACAATAAGAGCACAACATTACCCTGGTCTGAGTAATATGTCTTCAATTATCTAAGTTTCTATAAAATCTATTACTTTTAATCAAAATACATTCGCTTTTTCCACTAATCTGTGTTTAGCTTTCCATAATGGGACCAGGTAGATGTCCCATTACAGAAAGCATTACAGGCATTGGTGATTGGATCTAACCAATAAAATGGAAGTAGTTATCTTGTTTCTAGCTATTAGAAAAAGGTTATCAATATCTTTAAAAGGAGCAGTACAAAGAACAGTTTATCATGTTCCTGAAATCAGATAATCTTTTGATATGAGAAATATCGGTTATAAAGTACACTGGGATAGAATTTACTTCTATTTTTGTCCTTTTTAAGCATATAATTTGTTTAATTTTCTAATTTTATTTTAATTTTGAAATCCTTTTAAATGAAAGTTTCTATTAATTCTTCTCTTCATTACTGGAATCTGCAGTTAATCAAAGGGAATGAAGATAAACAAGAACATATATAAATCAGTCAAATTATTTTAAAAAATATTATTTTCAAATGCATGCCCATATAAGAACATTTTACCATGGTTCTTAGACACTGTTATCACAGATTCAATCGGGATTGTCTGGGCTAAAGTTTGGTTTTCTCTTTGCATCTGTTTTCAATAAATAGATGAAGTCAGCATTCTCAGAAACCAAAATATTTTTAACCCAAACTCAAACTCAGATTTGTATACAAGAAAAAAGAAACAAGCTAGAGCTTAAATTACACAATCACATTTAATTCTTCCACTATCTATACAAAGTAGCCTCAAATACCCAAACACATGCCTTGAAATTCCACGATGATTGATAAACCGAAGGAAAAGAAATGGCTACTTCTTTTTCCCACAGCAAGAGATCGCATCTTTATAAATAAATTGCACTTCTGCATGGATTTGGACAACAGCAGAGTTATTGTAAGAAACTCCCTATAAAATAACAATTGCATGGCAGTAATGTTCTATAGGCTATTTGTACCTTAGCGCTGTAGAATTAGAGGTATCCATATGTATGGATAGAGATACAAAACATTTCCTCATGAAAACCTGTGCATAACTCATCGCAGAAAACAAGGAACACAAGTAAAACAGTCAGACAAAGAAGCATTAGCTACTTTTGCACAGGCTCACCTATGTCTATGGCCTAACCTCTGCCTCTGAAGTAACTGTGGCATTTCAGGTATGGTGAAGACATTTTTCAATACTAAATGCTGAAGGTGCATGGAACGCTGCTACCTTCCAACCAAAAGTGGTTCCTATTTATCTACTTGCATTTTTACATGTTTTTGAAGTGCTAGGATGGCAGGAGCTGGAACAAGTAACAGGTGCTAGAGATTCAGACTGAATGTATAAATATGTATGTATACTTATGTACCGAAGACAAATTCCTTGTGTGTCCAAACACACTTGGCCAATAAAGAATTCTATTCTATTCTATCTATTCTATACACAGACATACATACACCTATACATGCACACACACACACACACACACAAATTACTTTATTGTCATTGTATGTATATACACAATATACCCATAAGTTGTGGCCCAGCAGGAGCCGTTGGAGCTGCCACCAGACTCCAACAGCGAGCGGCCCTATGAGTCGGCTCTGGAGGACCCTGGACAGGGTTCTGACTCTGAGCAGGGAGCACAGAGACTGGTTGGCCACCAGGTGGCGCCTGAAACTTGGACCAGTAGGGAGGATACAAGGGAGAGTGATCCAGAAGCCAGCAGTGAGTTGTTCCTGGATGCCCGGAATCGAAGAACTAATAGGTGTCAGGAACAGTTACGCAAGTACAGGAGGTAATTGCGCTCAGCTGGTGGTCATTAGGCTGTTCTCCAGACTATAAAAAAGACTGCTTGTGCACACGCCCCTCTTGCAGAAGTCAATGCATTGACTAAGGAGAACGTAACTAACTTGGCAGTCTGGATTGCTGCCGAGGTTTGTCTGAATTGCTGCCAAGGTTTGTCTGACTTGCTACCAAGGTCCTTATCTGTTTGTTTGTTTGCTTGGCTTTCAGCCACCGAGATTTTGGCTTCTTGCTATTAAAACTACATTCTAGTTAAGCTTGTCTCGGCTTTCGTTACTGGATGGAGGAGGACAACAAAATTCACATAATACCCAGAGACCAGGCCCAACACACATGACAATCCTTAAATACCCCCACCCACCAAAAAATCCCCGCCCCTAAACCACCCAAACATCCACATACAGACTAAGTAATGCTGTCCAACAGCTCACTGATGGTGGCCCTTTAGTTCATTGTTGAATGCAATTATAGCTCTGGGATAAAAACTATTTGCAAGACATGTGGTCTGAGTTTTAATTGTTCTATATCTTCTACCAGAAGGCAAGAGTCCAAAAAGATTGTAAGCAGGATGGGAAGAGTCACTGAGAATGTTGGGCAACTTCCTCAAACAGCGAGATGCACAGATGTCATCCAGGGCCGATAGCTGGAGCCCAATGATTTTCTGGGCAGTTTTAGTGATTCTCTGTAGAGCTTTTTTGTCCTCTGCAGAGCTGCTCCCATACCATGCAAGAATGCCGTATATATAAACAGGGTGTAGGTGGTACTTTCTACATAGAAGGGGTAGATAGATGTATATATATGTTGTATTTGTGCTGATAAATAAATAAAGGGAGACTGTATGTATATATATTTATCTATAGGCTAGAGAGACAGACCGACAGACAGACAGATGAATAGATGATAAGATCTAGATAAAGATATGACACCACCTAACCCTGTCTACAACACAGTCCTTTCAGTAGTTCCAAAAAGGTTCCACACACACTTACACTGTGATTCAGGTGACCCTAAGGACACAGATAAACCCCCAAGGGGACTCAATGACTCTGAGAGAGATATTGTCCCACATTGCTAACAATCAGATGACTGAAAGGAACACAAATCCTTCCATTGTCCAGCATTCATTCAGAACTGAGGATGCTTCTTGGATGAGAAGCGAAACATCTTCAAGAAAAACAAAAAAAAAAGTCCAGTTGCCTCCTGCAAAAGTATCTTTGGGACATCTCTATCAAGTCCCTCACTGTGAATATTCCGTTTCATTTGCAATATAGTTTAATGAAATATACAATTATGAGAACAAGTTTTGGATAAGAATTTTTATCTGTACTATGTGGCTCAGAATGACCTTTAAAAAGCAGAAAATTATGCATTGTCTTTCCTGCCTCAATCTAGTCTCTAAGCAATATAGAATTGTCATCATCATCATAGGTGACTGATGTATATTGACAATAGCAATAGCACTTAGACTTATATAGTGCTTCATAGTGCCTTACAGCACTCTCTGGAAAGTTTACCATGTCAGCATATTGTCTCCAACAATCTAGTCCTCATTTACTGACATTGAAAATATGGAAGGATGAATCAACCTTGAGGCCCCTCAGGACCGAACTTCAGGCTGCGGGCAGAGTTTTCTTGCAATACTGCCTTCTAACCACTACACTACCAGGGATCCCTTGATAGAAGCGAGAAAAGATAAACTAGTTTATTACTTGGTGCAATCAATGGCCATTGTGTATTCAGTAAGTTAAATGCTTTCATTCCTATTTGTGTAATATTATATTCTACAATTATAACCAAAGGCCAAACTATATTATATTCACAGTCTTAAAAATGCAGCTAATTCTAGAAGATAATTTGAGAGCACACTTCTTCCTTTCAAATGAAGTCTCTTAACCAAAATGATGGTTGTAGCATTTTATGTCCTGCATGATTACATAATGAAACGTGCTTTCACTATGAAAGGCATTTATATTATTTTATTTCTTCTTGGAGCATATTGAACTGATTAATACAGATCACGAACGAAGTAAGTCTGTTTACGACCATCCTCTCTACAATGGGACATGCTTTTGTGTGTGATTCATCTATATTAAATTTGTATTGTGGACAGAAAACTATTTTTATTGATGAAATTTTAATTAGCCATATTTTGGCACCAGCAGTGAAGCATGAACACCATATGTCTTCAATCCACTCTGCTGCACCTGTTGACTTTTACGTTCCAAGAAATAAACAATGTAGAAAAGGAAAACTAGTTTGCACGAGCAGGGTAGAAAAACAGATTTGCATTCAATACACATATCACAACTTAGAAATTTAAGCTCGATCACTTCTCAATATACCAACATGCCAACTTTCTTCCAGATGATTCTTTATGGGATCAGACCAGAGGTCTTCAAACTTGGCAACTTTAAAACTTGTGGACTTTAACTTCCAGAATTCTCCAGTCAGGAGAGCTGGCTGGAGAATTCTGGGAGTTGAAGTCCACAAGTCTTAAAGTTGCCAAGTTTGGGGACCCCTGGATTAGACTTTGTCTGTTGAATTATCCACAGTTGTTCTTGCATACATATTTCAAGACGAAATGCTCAAATATGTTAAATTAAGATCCCTATGAAGCCAATAGTACAATTCTAATCCTGTTTCCTTGCAGTAAATGCAGCGAGAATGGCAGGAAAGTGAATTAGTATTGCTAGTGAAGATGAGAATTGAACTCCAGCACATCTAGAAGGTACTGGGTTAAATAGAAAGTAGGAGTTACTACCACTGAAGCCAATTCTGGAAACCATACAGTGATTAATGATTTAATTCTCCTAAAACCAAAGTTATAGCTTTTTTTTCAAAATCATTGATTTTTTTCCCCACAGTTAATGCCACATATTGGGGTCAAACCAGGAGCATATTTTTTTTATTAAACAGGTATGCTCTCATTAAGCAATAAAATGGCTGTATATTGCATTGGATGATATATTAAATTTATAAAGAAGGAGATGAGAATAAATGTCCCTACCTTTTTCTCCAGGTAGGCTGATCACTATTGATTGTGATATTTTAAAGTCCCCCCCCTCCTAGGCCAGATGAGGTCAAATGGCAAATGCAGTGTTGTGCGGATGCAACACAAGCCACACACACATTTTATGCATCTGCTGTAACACTGGACATATATACAAAAGGGATACAATATTCCTTTTGTCATTTTGACAGAAATACAAATCCTACAGACATCCTTGCCATTCATAAATGGACAATGCAAAATGTTCAGATTTTACTTCCACATGTCCTGTGTTAATAGAATGCAACATGGTTTTAAGAGAAGATTTAAACACACTATGGAAAACCATAGATTCTGGCAGCAGCTTGAGCATTATGAAAACTTTCTGGTTGTAGTGTACAAAATGTTTAATTTGGTCAATTAGGGATCTCATATGCTAAATTAAGTCATTTAATCTTATGTGTGTATGTGATTGTATCAATCATACCTTAATGCTGATACCATTGAAAATGGTATCATAATGCCTACTGTGAGCCACAGTGGCGCAGTGGTTAGAGTGCAGTACTGCAGGCTACTTCTAAGGATTATCGGCTGCCAGCAGTTTGGCAGATCGAATCTCACCAGGTTTAAGGTTGACTCGGCATTCTATCCTTCCTAGATATTGCTAAGGTGGGTAAAATGAGGATCCAAATTGTTAGGGGCAATATGCTGACTCTGTAAACCACTTAGAGAGGGCTGTAAAACACTATGAAGCAGTACATAAGTCCAGTGGTGGGATTCAAAAATTTAACAACCAGTTCTCTGCCCTAATGATTTCTTCCAACAACCAATTCACCTAACTCCTCAGAAAGTTAACAACCAGTTCTCCTGAAGTGGTGTGAACTAGCTGGATCCTACCACTGTATAAGTGTAAGTGCTCTGCTATTGCTACTTTGTCCTTTTGATAATGCTGTGATGCTCCCAAAAGTTATTCTTCATTATTAATTTTGAATCACACATTTTACTCTTGAGAAATGGCTGTTTTCTTTTTTAGGGTGTTTTTTTTTTGTACATTGACTGTCCAGAAAGAATCAAGTAAACACAATTCATTATTCTGAAAAGCAGTTCTAATGCTCCTTGTTGAATTGATTTAAGCTACTAGTCAACATCCTTTGATCTGTGACAGCCTTCAGTTTAATCTATGGGCTATTTTGTCTTCTACTTTTTTCCCATGGTATCTTGTTTTTCCTTTGGTTTATAGACATGAAGTCTTGAAAAGACAGGATCTGTTCCTGGTTTGATTGCCCAGTTGGTATGTTTCAGAGCATGCTGACTTCTGTCATCACCTGCAGATTATGGTGACTGAGCTAGAAATCTTTATGAAAAGTACTCATATGTATCAAATATCATCATTCATCATCATCATCATCATCCTTCA